>NC_085030.1:16356423-16554923 GCF_963692335.1 Osmerus eperlanus
AGCTGCACTCAGAATGTCATCTGTGTCCTTCAATGAAGTCTATCTCGCCGGTAAAAAAAGAAAGAAAAAATGAGAAATTGGTCAAAACAGTTCTGCCCGAACTATAATCCACTTTATTCGTCTTTTGACGAAGACAAAGACATGCCGCGGCTCAATCTAATGCAGGACGCAGCACCTATTTGCATACGATACATCCACAAGATGAAATAGGCCCTGCCTCGACACATCTGTTGATCACAATGCCTTACATCTCAGGTCCCCCCGCTGTGCAGCTGCTGTTCTGAAGGCTGGGAGTTGAGGGAAGAGGGGATCTGGAGACAGGTAGGATAAAACAAGGATTCTGCAGCAGGCTACACAGCCAGCCTGGAACTCACTGTTCTCATCCGCGTTCTGCTAACTTTGTGGGGTTGGACGCGTTGACAGATTTGGTTCAGTTAAATGTGAGGTGTTTTCAATGTTTAATGAACGGGTAAGCAAAACAAAAATTAAAAATAACCGTGTCTCAGATAAACAAGGGAAAGTTTAGCTTGGTGGTTAAAACGCTTGACTGCAGATCAAGAGGTCGGGGGTTTGACCCTCCTCCGCGTCTGCTACATTATACATTACCAAAAGACACAGACTGGCATGTGAACTGCTTCCTGCTTCGGATCTGTAGTCCCACGTGCGATACAGTAAGAGATGTCCATTCAATACGAGTTAGATGGCTCAGTTATATGGAGTAAGGTGGCTGAGCGGTTAGGGAATCGGGCTAGTAATCTGAAGGTTGCCAGTTCGATTCCCGGCTGTGCAAAATGACGTTGTGTCCTTGGGCAAGGCACTTCACCCTACTTGCCTCGGGAGAATGTCCCTGTACTTACTGTAAGTCGCTCTGGATAAGAGCGTCTGCTAAATGACTAAATGTAGATATCAGGATACAGAACGGTAAACAGTACACTGGTGATGCATTGGAACATCCTTCTGCTAGCTACCAGAGTTCCTTTAGTGCACAATTGTACAGTAGTATGTCTGTTTGGCAAACAGGGAACTTTTAAAGTAAAGATTTAAATTCTCCAATGTACATTATAATAGGTAAAACAAACGGATTCACTGGCACACATTCACTTTTAGCAGCAATCTAACCCCCGCGAGAGAAAAAAAAGTTTTCAAAGAAAGTAAACGGCCAAATTCAGCAGTTACATTTAAATTTTGCATATGTGCTTTCCCTTCAGAGTAGTGAAGGGCCATTGTCTCGCTGAAACACTGAAGAGCTGGGATCCCACTGAGGTCTGTACTCCAACATCAGTCACACTGATTTACTTCGTCGTTACTGTGAATGATTGGCCCTTCAAACCGTTCCTCTATTATCTGCAGATGGGATGACGAACCATATTTCATCTTCAGTTAAGTATTTACTGCAGCAGTTCAGGTTAGACACCACCTGCCTGTAACCCTTAAAAACCACCTGCCTGTAACCCTTAAAGACCACCTGCCTTTCCTGCCATGTGAACACGCGTGTGTGCAGGCATGCACGCACACTTTGTACACACACACACAGTACACACACATGGTACACACACACGTAGCTGAAGGGGGGGTCTCACCGTTCTGAACATCCAGTACGTGGTGTTTGTCCAACATCCAGCCCCCCATGTTGGAGGCGTCCAGCTCGTAACCTTGCAGCATGGCTGTCCTCTTCTCCCACAGGACGGCGTCCAGACACGACTCATACTCGTACCCCACCGACACTGTGAACGCCGGCGAGACACAGGGAGAGAGGTCACCCCACCTCTCAGGGACCGGGGACGGTCTCAGGGACCGGGGACGGTCTCAGGGACAGTCTAAGGGACCGGGGACGGTCTCAGGGACCGGGGACGGTCTCAGGGACCGGGGACGGTCTCAGGGACCGGGGACGGTCTCAGGGACGGTCTCAGGGACCTGGACGGTCTCAGGGACCGGGACGGTCTCAGGGACTGGGGACTGTCTCAGGGACAGTCTCAGGGACCGGTCCACACACAGCACAACTGGGAGATGAATGATGTGCTTCCATATAAAAAGGCATCACGGATAATGCACTCTCTTTATGTACGGAGGGGTTGTCGTAAAGAGCGTTATTGACTTGTTTAGAATCGGGATACGTGAAGGCGCGGCCATAAACTCAATACTCAAGGGTTCTATACTTCTGAGTAAGATTAATTATATATGCAAAAGAAAAAAAAGGAAATGTAAACTTAGTCAGCAAAAGAGAAAAGCAGCAATGGCCTTCAAAAATGCTGCAGTTTGGGCATTCTGTACCTCACACCACCTGCTCTACCTTATTACAAAAAACTAAAAGGGTGTCTCACAGGAAATCGTGAGACTGGGAAGAGTTCAACGCCAGGTCACTGCTCAGGACCCGTCAAGGTCACCCCGCCGACGTCAACAGGATGTTTACACAACATCTCTTGGCAGCTGTCCAGGGAACTCACCCACAGCCACTGACAGGCCGTAGACCTTCTGGTTGTAGGCGTCCGTCTTGTCCCAGATGAAGGTGTAGGAGAGGTCAGGGAAGGCTGGGAAGGACTTCTGGAACTGCCGGCCCATCACGGCCACCATGAGGTGCACCTTCATCAGGCCGAAAGGCAGGCGCTCCTGGGTCAGCAGGATCTTCACGATGGGCTTGTATCCAGGAGCCCGGGAACTTAGGTACACCAGGTCGAGGTCACTTCCAGGGATGGCCACTTGCTCGTGAAGCACCTGTGGTTTGAAGGCAGGTGTTTGTAAGTTGAACATGGAAGATATTCACTCATGTGAACGAGACACTGGGCCGTCCGAACAAGGTTATAAAGTCGTCTGAACGAGACAGTAACACGCTTCAACCACTTTCTGCTCTACAAAAAACATATCCCTGTTGCCCTTTTGCCTCCGTAGGTCAGTTCAAACCTGTTCCTGATCTTACTGATCAGTTCAAACCAACCGCTGATCTTATTGGTGGTGACTCTAGAGGCAGGTGGAGTTGTCTGACCTGGGTCTCTGGGATGATGGGACTCTCCTCCGGAGAGCTCCTGTAGAAGGTGGAGAGGGGTGTGGCCAGGAGGAGGGGGCGGGGCCGGGCCAGGCCAGTCAGGTAGCAGCTGGGGATGTCGTTGTTGTCCCTCTTCATCACCACCGTGTCCAGAACGTAGAGCACGTTCCACGCGATCCACACCGTGCGGTGCATTGTGGGAAACGGAGCGCGCTCGTAACTGACAGTCAGGGAGGCTCCGCCGTTAGCCAGCAGGTCGAACCTGGAGACGACGTCAAACAAGGAACACAAGTTACACATTTACATTTAGTCATTTAGCAGACGCTCTTATCCAAAGCGACTTACAGTAAGTACAGGGACATTCCCCCTGAGGCAAGTAGGGTGAAGTGCCTTGCCCAAGGACACAACGTCATTTTTCCCGGTAGGGAATCGAACCGGCAACCTTCTGATAACTAGCCCGATTCTATAACCGCTCAGCCACCTGACTCCCACAGTTGTTGTCTTATCTGACCCGTATCCTTATCACTTCTTATAACAAATATAATATAATTATTATATTATTAAAAACAGGTTTAGTGTCAAGCAATAAAAAGATTAGATTAGATTAAGGTTACCTTAACCAGCAATCCTTATAGTATAAACATTTTAATAGAAATTAAACTGTAATTATGTCGGTATTATCAGTTGCTAAATATGCTACAGTACTAGTCCTACTTCAAAACTGTTTTTAAACTAACAATGTTAAGTGTCACCAAAAAGTATATATTCGCAAGTTCACAAGCCAAATCTTTGTTCCAATGTTTTTTCAACGGAAGAAAGATCTTTTCCTCATCAGTCCTGTGACCCTCCCTCCTTCTCACATGCATTATCATCATTCACTGAATCTAATTTATTACTTCTGTTTAGTCAGCCATGATGCAGGGCGAGACACTTAAAAGTTGAATTTGGTTAAGAAGTCTTGGCTTGGTTTCTGTAGCGGGCCTGTTTTAATTAGTATCACAGCGCAGGGAAGACTTACTGGTTTGGAAATGAAGGGCGAGTCTTTGAAGTGCTGCTCTATATATCTGGCTAGCTCACTACCCAGGGGGGAAAGCCTCATCATGGTGACATTGCGTGTAGGCTCCAACACACACACACACTCCCACACACACACACACACACACACACACACACACACACACACACACACACACACACACACACACTCCCACACACACACACACACACACACTCCCACACACACACACACACACACTCACACACACGCACACACACGTACACACACACACACACACGTCCACACACTCACACACACGCACTCACACACACGTCCACACACACACATCCACACACTCACACTCACGTCCACACTCACACACACACACACGCACTCACACACACGTCCACACACACACATCCACACACTCACACTCACGTCCACACTCACACACACACACACGCACTCACACACACGTCCACACACACACACACTCACACACACGTCCACACACACACTCAGGCACACGTTAGCACTCCAGCTGTGCAGCTGACCTGAAAGTGCTTCCTCTCTCCATCCAGTCTGGGCAGCGGAGCTCCCAGCTGCAAGAGGCCAAGCTTTGAAGCCCCCTTCCCCCCCCCCCCCACCCCCCACCCCCCTCCCCGACACCCACAGCGGACATGGTGGCTAACCAAGTGTGATTATCCCTTCGCTGTTTAGCATGCTCTCTGTCAGAGGGGCTACGGGGCGGAATATCTGAAGGAATCAGCTAATCCCCCGGCTATCTGAGGCCACATCCACCAAGGTCCTCCTGGGGGCTGCTGGGCCCCGCCCATCCACGCGTCAAGCTGTTACCCCGGGCCCACGTCACACAAACAAAGCACCTTTTGAAGCGTTTGGATGAAGGGGACCTAGCGAAGCGGACAAATAGGTGACACTGGCGTGTGGATGGAGTATTTACAGCTTGAACGTCATGTGTGTGTTGTGTGTGTGTGTGTGTATTGTGTGTGTGTTGTGTGTGTTGTGTGTGTGTGTATTGTGTGTGTGTTGTGTGTGTGTTGTGTGTGTGTGTGTTGTGTGTGTTGTGTCTGTCGGGGTTCAGTAACGGTGAGCACCAGACGTGCTGGCAGGGGAGGATCAGGCAGGAAGCCGGTGTTTAAACACCACCCTCACTGACTTGATGCATTGTAAACAGCCGTGGTCTAAATGCCTTCGACCACGGTGACATTTGCATTGTGAGCTGTTGTGGGGAACAACAGACAGACTCTTCGATTTGCTCCAGATTTGTTTGTGGCCGTGACGTGATAGCGTTCCTCTCCAAGGCGGGCAGACCTTACCTGAACGACCATGTCTGAACTGCTGTCTAGACAGCACACACTGGACGTGCTTCTGCTTATTATAGAGGAGTTCTGTCTGGGAGTGTGTGTGTGTTTGTGTCTTACATGCCGTCCTGTCTGGTGACGGTGTATCTGTGTGTGTGTGTGTGTGTGCATGTGTGTGTGAGTGTGTCTTACATGCCGTCCTGTCTGGTGACGGTGTATCTGTGTGTGTGTGTGTGTGTGTGTCTTACATGCCGTCCTGTCTGGTGACGGTGTATCCGTACTCCGGGTAGTGCAGGAAGGAGACGTTCACTCCGATCAGCGGCGTGCCGTCTCCCGTGACGACCTGACCCCGGATGATGGACGCCAGGCTGGTAAACAAACAAGAAGAGCCCTGAGTAAACACACAAGACGCCAAGCAGCTCCGCCAACCGGCCCCGACGTCACCACCGGTAACATCTGCCGTCCCCTCGCCAAGGGTACCGGAGCGGTGATTTACCGACAGTTAAAAACACACGTGTCACTGCTGGTTATTCATGGCTCGGCCGCCCGGAGGTGCCCCCCTCTCTTTACCCCCTTTTAAAAGGCCGTAGCTCAAGCTGACAAGCTCTCCCAGACAGTGGCAGACTTCAAGATTTAGATGTCACCCCCCCCCCCCGTGCCTTCCCCCCCCCCCCTCCTCCAGCTCCTCCAGCTCTACATTTTCCCTGCGTTGATATTCCACGGACGTCGTTGCGATATTCCGAAGAATTCCAGGCGTCTCTTTCTGTGACTTCCGTCTGGCATTGTTAATTGTGAGGTAATTCGTTAAGGCGGGGCACAGGCGTGAAGAGGTGCGAGACAATAAGGGGATGTTTCTTCATCAGTGATTAATCAAGCGAGGCCCACGTGCGCCATTGAGTGGAGCTCTTTTTTCCCTCCAAGAAGTGCTTCCTTTGCGTTTGTCATTAGCAGGCCAGTGGGCACAATGGATATGGTTCCACAGTTTTATCTCCAGGTCATTACGGATATGAGGCAGGGATGATCAACAGCCTTCTCTTCCCCTTCTCTCTGCCTCTACATGACCAGAATAACAATCTCTCTTTTTATTTGTCGTCTTAGGGAGTAGGCTCCTTAAGAGCTCTCTGCTGGTTTGAGATTCCC
This sequence comes from Osmerus eperlanus, assembly GCF_963692335.1. Classification (NCBI taxonomy): domain Eukaryota; kingdom Metazoa; phylum Chordata; class Actinopteri; order Osmeriformes; family Osmeridae; genus Osmerus; species Osmerus eperlanus. The sequence continues at coordinate 16,362,863 of NC_085030.1, forward strand.
TCGCAGCCTCTCTATTAATCTTCCGCTGGCAGAGTGACCCAACATGAGCCGACCCCAGAACAAACATTAAGTAAAATCACACAGCGTAACCCTCAGAAATGAGTAATGGAATTCATGAATTCCTATCCGTCTCTGTCTGGTGTCGGCCATCCAAAGACACCGTTTCAAACCCAGAGGGAGAATCGTGTGGGGACATGTGATATGACCGTGACACTAACCACAACACATGTAAGGTATTATCCTCTGTGCCATAAGAGGGAATCGTTTACAGGAGTCGCATGAAATCCGACCACACAATGAAAAGAGCACTCTCTTTTAACCAGACACTCACAGGGTGTCTTCAAGTGCCTGGATGTAGAGGAACAAAGACATGACCTCTGGAGAGGGTTTACTCTCTGTACGTTGAGACAAAGGAAACAGTGAGTCTAGACAAATCAGACCCTCTTCACATTCTTTCTTCTCATTTGACAATTCTAGAGGATTTCATCTGTTGGGTATTTCAACACTGCAGGGCTGCAGAGCTACAAAAACCTTGAACAATAACGACGATAATCCATCCAAATTTAAAGCCCTCCTATATAGCTGAACTATCTCCCACTTAAATGTACCTGTTTCCTGTTCGACCTTCTTTTGCATATTCATGGGTTCAATACAACGCATGTAACAAAGTTTTAAAGATATTCCCTTAATTTAATCAATGTCATCAATTTGTATAGGAAGGATGTCTGCTCAAAGACTAAAAAGTACTGTTGTTCAGGGCTCTGAAACTAACTTGGCGAATGAGATAAAAATAAATGTTTTTAGTAGAAGAACTAATATTCGTCTGCCAGACATGGAATCAACCGTAAGCTGAAGACAATAGAGATTATCCTTCACCCGGCAGAGTCACCTCATTCTATATTTGCAGTAAAGCGTGCTATTTACATAAAGATTACTTCAAAACTATTTGGTTGAGTTGGAAGGAAATCTTCCCAAAGCTTTATGCAACACAGCAGACAATGATTTCCTTCTCCATCAACCCCCGAACAAACTCTGCTTACGATTCGGAACAGATGTAAAGGTGCTCGGAGATCTCCAGAAAAACACATCTTTACATTTCTGTGGAGATGTGGAATTTGCGGCGTGATCTCTGAGCCTGGTAGTTGGGGAGTCTGTGGTTTGTTATTTCCATTATAATTATTCACATCTTAAGTCTACGGGCACAAAACCTTTCTTATCAGCCCAATGTCATGAACCTAACCAGAATCTCAATGGGGTTGTGGCTCCAACTGTATAGTTTTCAGTTCACAGTCCAGGGTGTTGTTATTGTGACGGTGCAAGACAGTATGGTAAATTGGCCGCATTTAAACAGCACTTTTCTACCTCAGCGGGACTCAAAGTGCTTTTTTGGCCCCTCCTTCATCCACACCTTTCGGGCGTCCCTTGGGGTTCAGTGACTCACTCCTTCATCCACACCTTTCGGGCGTCCCTTGGGGTTCAGTGACTCACTCCTTCATCCACACCTTTCGGGAGTCCCTTGGGGTTCAGTGACTCACTCCTTCATCCACACCTTTCGGGCGTCCCTTGGGGTTCAGTGACTCACTCCTTCATCCACACCTTTCGGGAGTCCCTTGGGGTTCAGTGACTCACTCGAGGACACTTCCACACATGACCAGGAGGAGTCGGGGTCCCTCTCCACCTCCTGACCCACGGCCGGCCCTCAACCCATGTGTGGAACAGATGTGTACGTATGTTTTTTGGTTGAATTGTGTTGTGTAAATGTGAATTGAGTGTTGTTGTTATACTGCTTCGAACTGCACCAGAGACTTTCACCAACTGTTAGACTAATTTATAAGATTGAGTCACAATATTTAATTTTAATTGACCCACATAACAATAAAAAGACGACCAAGCCGTCCTTGTTGAAGTCCCTGACCTGCTGTTGAAGGGGTTGTCCCCTGGGAGCACGTGAGTGCCGCCGGGCCCAACCAGGAAGCTGACATGATCGTAGAAGCTTCTGGAGGCGGTGTGAGGGGAGCTGGGCACGGCGGGGCCTCTGGCGGCGAGCGTGCCGGGGTCTGGAGATCCCTGGCAGTAGCTCTGGCCGTGGCAGGCGCTCTGGGTGCAGCAGTCGGGGTCCATGCAGTCCACCAGCCCATCTGGAGGAGTTGAGAGGCGTTTCAAAACAAAGACGTAGAGGTCGGATCGTTCAAACATGCGGCGGTGTTGGAACAGACGTGAAGGGATTGTCGTTCGCAATCTGGCAAACATCTCCTTATCCTCAGAGCACACACAGCCCCCCCCCTCCCCCCGTGAGAGAGGCACGTTCAAACACACCTGCCACTCATTTACATGTCTATTTTTGTTGTGAGTTTGCCGCCCCTTACCCCCCTCGTTGTCCTTGCCGTCCGAGCAGGCGGTTTCCGTGGCGACGTCGCATCCCAGCCCTCTCCATCCTGATTGGCAGATGCATCTCCAGCCGTTCTGATCTAGAACGCACCTCCCGTTGCTGTTGCATAGACCCGGACATCCGTCTGTCAAAACAGCCATCAGCAGTCACTCACTCTGACCAATCAGAGGGGGGGATCAGAGGGTGGGGAGGAGGGGGTGGGCTGTGGGGGGAGGAGTGGACACAAGACCCGGTCATTCAAACTGGACAGGGACCGACCACTGTGGGACAACATGGATGTGACGATACTGAGGTGGATGTACAGAACACTGGATTCTGACAGAACTCGGGGTCGGGGGAGGGGTGAACCGCACTGCTGTGATTTCACACGAGTTTCTCAAACCAACTATTCGTTTTTTGTTTTGTTTTTTCCCACATGGAAAGGTCACCAAATAGTATTGCAGATGTCAGCTGTTTTATGATGTTTCAATTCCTTTCCGAAATCTCCTACATTTTACTGCAGCACAAACGTCTCTATCTAGTTACCAACTGACCATCATGTGAAGTCACAGCACATTCAGGGAGGGATAAAAAAACAAGTGGAGGAAGAGGAATGTTTCTCTGTCAAAACAACTACACTTAACTAACTGCCAGGATGCATTCCTTGTTTACAAGGGTGAGAGGCAACCAGAACGTGAGAGAAACCAGATTGTTCCAGCGTCTTATCTGACACACACACACGGGTTCAGACAAGGGAGCGGGCCGAGGGGTGCTTGACCGGTCGGGACAAACAGGAAATGAATGTGCGTACCGGGGAGTAGGACCACGATAGAAACGTTATGATAGACTGGTACATAAAACAGTGTTGCCGTGCTTGGAGGAGAAACAGGGTGCGGGGAGTGATTGTTTGTGACAATCTCCCTGGGGACAGTCGTTCCATTTACCTTTATATCCTATCTTGACTGCTCCTATTACCATTGAGGAGAGGGAAACATTTGGAAAAGAAAATTACTTATCTCTGTGGCACAAAGCTACCGTAAGACTGACAATCACATTTGCTGACCGTAAACGCATGAGGAATTTAAGTGGGAGAATGTATTCTTGGCAGAGAACATATTTACTTAGCATCATTTGATACTCCTGAGTCTCAAAATAGGTAGGCCTCACAATGCTAAGTAAACAGACTTAGATTATCTTTGTCAATATGGATGGCAGTAACCATTTGTCTTTTGTTATCACTGCCAGGCAGTCTTGTGTTAATAGCTATGTTATGATTGTGAACCAAAAAAAACCATGGTGTTGTCACTGATACTGTTGAGGCACAGAACGGAAATCTGTTTGCCTCTATCTATAGAGGGGTTTTCATTTTCAATAAAGAAAAAAAAACTCAATAGAAGCCCTCACACAGGAAGCCCTCACACAGGACGTGACAGAGGAAGGACATTACCTGATACTCTTGAATCCAGAGCTTGACAGGTAAAGAAGACAGGAAGAGGCCAGAAAGAGAGCGGGAGAGAGAAGGAAGAGGAAGAGAGAGGGACAGACAGGGAGAAATAAGAGAGAGAGAGAGAGAGAGAGAGAGAGAGAGAGAGAGAGAGAGAGAGAGAGAGAGAGAGAGAGAGAGAGAGAGAGAGAGAGAGAGAGAGAGAGAGAGAGAGAGAGGAGAAAGGAAGATCAATGATCAACAGAGTTACAGTTTGGAGAGAGTAAATTGTTGTGCAACACAGAAAGACTAGCAAACAGATTATGCGTACCACTTAATGACACAATAGTGTCAGTAAACACAGTAAAAATTAGTAAATAATGCACATCTTGGATTTAGTTATCACCCCGCCCCCTTAAACAAAGGTAGCAGACACTAAACCCTTTTCATCTGTATGTTTTCCACTGTAACACATTCCTACTGTTCCTAAAGGGACTGCGTGCTGTCTCTCCAAAGCACAGTGCCGTTTAGTAAAGCCACAAGAGTTATATTTATGTCCAATATTGAACAGGAATGTAGTTGAGTCATCATGCAATCAACCATGGGGCATTAAGCACAATGCATGTTCCTGGCATTGAACTCGGATTCAAAAATACATCTGGTTGACGAACCAGAGAGAAGAAAATGGAAAAGCTGAGAATGAGATGATGGAAAAGTCTGAGTCGAAAATATGAAGGAAATAAAACGGGTCGTGATGTGTTCAACAATAGAGCGTCCAAGCAAGTGGTCTATTCAGGGTGTAACCATGTAATGTGATTAAAGACGCTTTGTGCGAATGGAAGTTATTCACAGCCTGAAAGGAGAAGTAAGCCCCTAGTTTTCAGTAAGAATAGGTAAATTGCTGCCTATTCATCCATGGAACATCCACCGAGAGGAATTAGTTTCCTGATGGGGCTCTTCGGAGTGAAAGAAAGTGAAAAGGGGGGATCTCAGTCCGCATTGAGGAGGGAGAGATTAATAAAATCAGGAATGTGACCCCGCAAATCACCCCAACTGCATTATCTTCCTCCTGCCTCGGGTGGGAACAGCTGACGGGGGAGACATGTAAATACATAATTAGGGTTCAGGAGTTTGGAGAGCGAGGTCCTTTTGTTTCAGAGAGGGAGGCGACGTCACCCAGAGGCCTGGGCATCTCCGGGGACCGAGGACTCAACGTGTGATGTCAGGGTTTAACTGCCTCTCTTTTGACAAGGCCAGGGTGGAGAGGAAGCAGGGGTCAAAAGGTCAAGAGGGAGCAACATAGCAGCTCTCATTATCCCTTCTAATACACCCCACAGAGCTGTCAGGCGGCAGACAGGCTGCTCCAGAGAGACACAGCTGAATGAGGCTCTCTGCTCCCTCTATATCTGCCCTGGACTAAGTGGTAGGATTTCATATGTAGCTCAGGCAGTGGTTGTTAAATGGAGGGAGAAAAATGGGAACTTTAGATTAAAATCAGGGACTTGTAAAAAAATTCAGGGGCTCCCCGGTAGCTCATCGGGTAAGTGCGTACCATGAAGGCTGAGGCCTCACCGCAGCGGCCCGGGTTTGAATCTGGCCTTTTGCTGCATGTCTTCCCCTCTCTCTCTCTGCCTTTCCTATGACACTTCATGAAGCACACTTTCATGAAGCATGAAAAACACCCAAACAATATATATATTCAATAAAAAAATACAAATAAAAGAAGGAGATGAATCTGAGGAGGGCAAGGTTTTCATGTGGTGTGGTTCAGACTCACCGATGCTGCAGTGTTCCCCGGTCCAGCCCTGGTGACAGTCACACTGGCCCTCCCGGCACACACCATGATCAGAGCAGCGCGGGTGACAGTCCCTCTGGTCGCACTCGGACCCCACCCAGCCCTCCTCGCACTGGCAGGCTCCGCCCACGCACGCCCCGTGAGGGCCGCACGCCACCACGCACACCTCTGCAACACTCACAACCAGACATGATGAGAACCACAACCAGACATGATGAGAACCACAACCAGACATGATGAGAACCACAACCAGACATGATGAGAACCACAACCAGACATGATGAGAACCACAACCAGACAAGACAGAGGTGAGTATAATAATGTATGTGGTGATTCTGTCTCTGCAAGCACAAAATATGTCATTCTAATAATGTATTCATTCAGCAGATGTTTCTTTTCCAAAGCAACGTACACAGGCGGGAATTTGAACCTGCAACCTTTTGATCGGCTGTGAAATGCTCTATCGCTGGGCACTATGCCCACAACGCTTGTTATATCTCTTAGTGCACCAGAGAACAAACACCAGAGGGATGACCCACACCAGCTCTGGGCAGGACAAACAAGGACACACCAAACTGTGGAGGAACGGACAATATCAGTCAAAGTCGAATTAGTATTCTCTGGAGAGACTAAATATGACTCGCTAACCAATTTAAGGTTCGACACGTTTCAGATGTGTCGTCACAGTAATATCTTTGAGAGATTTAAGAGGTCTAAATGCCTGCAAGTGAGACAGGCCTTTTAATATGGAGAGGATAAGGTTGACTACAGTGCTATACAGTACATCCCAAACTATTTAGTGAACAACACCCTGACTCTGTTCAGCAGTACTCTGGGATAGAAACTGTAATTACCGAATCCACAGGTGACGTTAAAGTGCCCAGGTGCCTTCAACAACACTAAAAGCCCCATTCTTGGAGGTAAAACACATTCAAAGACTCAAAACCTTTTGAGATTGCAGACTCACTGTGCCAATAGTTTACGACATTATTAAAAAACATACTCGAAAAATAGCTCAAACTTTGAGAATTACAAGGTTGACACCCAATAGACCAAAAATATATATATATATCAGCTCCAAAACGATTACTAGCTACTTTTGTGGCTGCACTTAAGCAAGGTCACTAAACAAAACGTGTTCAGAGTTTTCTTGATGAAACTCTATCCACCTCCTCTTCTCGACAGCAGTCTTTTAGAGGGGTTATTCCCATCTCCCTTTGAATGGAGTTTTTCTTCAATTGAGACCTTGGAGTGTACTGATTAAGCTTGGACAGCCCTATGGAATATCAACCGACCCACCTGTGGTGAAGCACTCGATCCCCGGCCTGGCCTCTGCGAGAATCCATGTAATCAATTTTTCATTAGCGTAAAGGTGTTTATCTGCTTTTAGCACGCCGACGACTCTGAGGGAGGCAGGGGCTCGATCCATGCCACGCTCATGTTAATTAAAGTTGATTTAATTGAGGATGAGCTGATGTGATAATTAAAAAGAGAAACCCCTCTACTACCCAGGTGGGCGGGTTTTTGGGCGATGGGGGGGCAAGGGACCGCATTGAGGGCAAGCTCGCCCCTTCAACCTTCACTTCTGGTATCGACAGGCGTGGGGTGTGTTCTGCTGAGAGGGGAAGGTGAGTGGAATTCTTAAACCTGAATCTGAGTGTAACAAATGACTGTGCTTTTAAGAATGTGGTTTAAGGGAGAAGGAATGGCGACGAGAAACTCCCTGTTCCTCAACACAATCACTCTTCCTTCTTGGGGGCAGGCCAGGTCTGGAGATACCCCTCTGCTTCATTTACATTTAGTCATTTAGCTGCTCTTATACAGAGCGACTTACAGGAAGTACAGGGACATTCCCCCCGAGGCCAGTAGGGTGAAGTGCCTTGCCCAAGGACACAACGTCATTTGGCACGGTCGGGAATCGAACTGGCAACCTTCAGATTACTAGCCTGCTTCCCTAACCGCTCAGCCACCTGACTCCCTACTTCAAGTCCAGTAAAACATCTAGCACAAGGCTAGCTTTCAGATGGATTTCTGTAACATTCTAAATTCCTGAAGCCTTACTACACAGAAACGAGTAAAATATTTGTTCAAATTCACCACTGTTCTAGAACCATAAACTGTGCTGTGCAGCACTCAGGAGACAGGCATTAATCACCTGAGCCTTTAAACAAGAAGCAGAACAGCTTTTCAACGTGAACTCCCCCTCTGAACTCACAAATCATCTGAATAAAAGATATATGACCTGAATGTATAAAAAGCCATCTACTTGTATGGCAATGAGGTTGTTTTTCAAAGCATATATCACAAGTACATATGAAGAGCTGTGATTTGACTACCAACAGTACAGCAGTAAAAAGGTCAACATGTTTGATTTAGGTAACACCGGCGTGTACCATGTACCGACACAGCAATACCATTAGTAAAAACCTTGTGGTTGCATTGGAATGGCTCTGTACTTAGTGTTAGTGGTATAGGTTATTACAAAGTTTGAGAAGGCTCAGTATGTGTCAGGGGTGTAAGTGGATGTTGTAAAGAGGCGCTTGAAGAATGTTTTACTAAACAAGACTGTTATTATTCTCATCATTATTATTATTATTATTATTAAGGTAGTGGAGACTGACCCACGGAGCAGTCGACTCCTGTCCAGTCCGCCTCGCAGACGCAGGTGCCGGACTCGGTGTGGAAGGTGCCGTGGTTGGAGCACTGCTCTGGGCAGGTGCTCCTCAAGGTCTCACAGCTGCTGCCCGCCCAGCCGGGGTTACAGTGGCACTCCCCGTGGTGGCAGGAGCCGTGGGTTGAGCACTCGGGGTCCACACAGTCCACTGGAGAGGGGAGAGACAGGGAGACAGGTTTCAGACAGTCCACTGGAGAGAGTAAAGACAGGGAGAGACAGGGTCCAGGCTGTCCACTTGAGAGAGTAAAGACAGGGGATGTGAGACAGGGTCCAGGACGAGGACCAGGGTTGAGACCCACCGCTCCAGAGAGAGCAAGGACGGCGAAGGTGTGACGAGAAAACAACCACTCACACCGCTGCTCTGGCCTTCACCCCAACTGACTGACTAAGACCCTTTATTTCGATGATTTTTTTTGTGAAGAAAGTTAGGAGTTAATGGCATGTTGTTTGAAGGAGGGAATTGAGAAAATTACTTTAAATGCCTCTCAATCCAAAACTGGAGGTTGTCCAGAAGTGGATCTATCTCTGCTGTTTCTCCGCTGAGGTGCGGTCCCACTACTGGAGCTATAGGAGACGAGCAGACCTCAGGCATCTTAACAGCCAAGCAGCTTCATTCACTTTACAATGAGAGCAAAAACGGGATTTAATTACTCAGCTCACTCAATAACTTTTCTTACACGCCAGGCCACTGACCCCGTGATGTAAATCTGAGCAGTTAATTGCTTTGGTGTCTGAACGAGGATCAATGAAGTTTAACTGATTGAACAGAAAGCAGAAGGTTGAGGAGAAAGTGAGAGGTCCTTTCAATAAAAAGGGGAAAGGGAATCCAATGTTCAAATTGATTCAAACAGGTGTCTTACACGGAACGAATGGCAAAGCTAATTCACCGGCGGAAAATCATCGAGTCAATTCCGTAGCTAAACAGTAACAAGGATCTCATTTATTCCCAACGTATCGATATGCACATTCCAGGAATTATCCACTTGGTTGAGTAGGAAAACAGCAATTGTTTGAGCAGAGAACTGTGCCTGTGACAACCTAATCAATCCATCAACCCTGGCTGTGCTAGGAGTTCCCAGGGGCAAACAGACCGCTTACCTTGCTCGCAGGCGACCCCCCTCCGGCCTGCGCTGCACACACAGCTTCCGGCCACGCAGACGCCGTGGCCTCCGCATTGGGGATCTATGCACTGGGACGAGGGGACGTCACACTCAGTACCCTTCCAGCCGCTGTAGCACTGACAGCGCCCCCTGCTGTACTGGCCGTTGTCACTGCACAAGACCGGGCAGGCAGCTGGGTGACAGAAATTCAGGCCGTTACTGGACATGAAACGTTGTGTTTGTTCAGCAGACACGTTCATCTAAAAGCAGAAGACTACGGTGTTACTCAATATGGTCAAATGTTTTGATTGTTATGAATTATGTGGTAGGTATCAGGGGCGCAGGTCTGCGTTCACATGTTTGTGGGACAGCTTTTCTCTTTTTTTTATGACTGAGGAAAACTAGCATTATTTTAATAAAAAATGGGGGGGGGAACAGATTTGCCTTTTTCAAAAAGTGTGTGTGGAGGGGGTCCTGCCCCACCCATGTATATTGAAACTTACACCCCTGGTAGGTGTACCGTGTCAGTCTCAGTTTGTGTTAGTTGCTATCTGGATTAATTCAATGAGGGAAGGAGTGACAAGCCGTGCTGCACTGTTGCCTGCCGGCTGTGTTTGCTGGTGTTAGGTTGGGCTGTGTTAGGTGGTGTAAGGTTGGGCTGTGTTTTCTGGTGTAAGGTTGGGCTGTGTTAGGTGGTGTAAGGTTGGGCTGTGTTAGGTGGTGTAAGGTTGAGCTGTGTTAGGTGGTGTAAGGTTGGGCTGTGTTTGCTGGTGTAAGGTTGGGCTGTGTTTGGTGGTGTAAGGTTGGGCTGTGTTAGGTGGTGTAAGGTTGAGCTGTGTTAGGTGGTGTAAGGTTGGGCTGTGTTTTCTGGTGTAAGGTTGGGCTGTGTTTGGTGGTGTAAGGTTGGGCTGTGTTAGGTGGTGTAAGGTTGGGCTGTGTTTGGTGGTGTAAGGTTGGGCTGTGTTTGGTGGTGTAAGGTTGGGCTGTGTTTGGTGGTGTAAGGTTGGGCTGTGTTTGCTGGTGTAAGGTTGGGCTGTGTTTGGTGGTGTAAGGTTGGGCTGTGTTTGGTGGTGTAAGGTTGGGCTGTGTTTGGTGGTGTAAGGTTGGGCTGTGTTTGCTGGTGTAAGGTTGGGCTGTGTTTGGTGGTGTAAGGTTGGGCTGTGTTAGGTGGTGTAAGGTTTGGCTGTGTTAGGTGGTGTAAGGTTGAGCTGTGTTTGGTGGTGTAAGGTTGGGCTGTGTTTGGTGGTGTAAGGTTGGGCTGTGTTTGGTGGTGTAAGGTTGAGCTGTGTTTGGTGGTGTAAGGTTGAGCTGTGTTAGGTGGTGTAAGGTTGGGCTGTGTTTGCTGGTGTAAGGTTGGGCTGTGTTTGCTGGTGTAAGGTTGGGCTGTGTTTGCTGGTGTAAGGTTGGGCTGTGTTTGGTGGTGTAAGGTTGGGCTGTGTTTGCTGGTGTAAGGTTGGGCTGTGTTTGGTGGTGTAAGGTTGGGCTGTGTTTGGTGGTGTAAGGTTGGGCTGTGTTTGGTGGTGTAAGGTTGGGCTGTGTTTGGTGGTGTAAGGTTGGGCTGTGTTAGCTGGTGTAAGGTTGGGCTGTGTTTTCTGGTGTAAGGTTGGGCTGTGTTTGCTGGTGTAAGGTTGGGCTGTGTTTGCTGGTGTAAGGTTGGGCTGTGTTTGGTGGTGTAAGGTTGGGCTGTGTTTGCTGGCCATAAGAGGACAGCAGTGCTGAGCGGGACCAGGGCCTTACCTCTTGAGCAGTACGGGCCTATGAATCCTGGGAAGCAGTCACACGAACCGGACACACACTCGCCGTTGCCGTAGCAGTTGTAGGAGCACTCCATGACTGATTCTGTTGGGGAGGGGGGGGGGGGGGGGGGGGGTTGAAAACGGTTTCTTGAGTTCAGGTTGTCATGGCAACAATAGTCTGGGTTTCTTTAATTAATTTGTTGGTTGGTACAAAATGCACTTGAGTGGGAGATGAGATGTCTCTCCAATGTAGCATCTCTGCATATGGGGCTTGTTTCATTATCTGATGAATGTTGAGTTTAAGCCTGGTCCTACTGCGTTTCAAGCTTCTGTAACACTGAATCTGCTGTGACCTGACTGATTTAACATTAACCATGCCCCCCCTCAAAAATAAATAAAAATAAAACACAACAAAAAAAACTGGAAAAGGAAAAAATGCTATTCAATCTGCTCTCAGAATATTTCTATTTTCTTGACACGTTTCATTTTCCTGTCAGGAAATTTCCACTGAGTTACTGATCATGCCTAGATGCACCAGAATCTCTCAAGTGTTTACAGCTTAAATCCTCCAGAAGTTGAAGTTAATCTGACATATCCCACAGACAGATCTTCTGTTCATCCAACAGACCATCGCTCATAAAAGCCGCCAATCCCCAAAGGACCAGGGCTCATTTCGATTGTGTTAAGAGGGCAAACTTTTTTGTTATTGCTTTCACAGACTCGTATTGGATGTTCACTTAACTGCCATGAGATCGGGGCAGGAGATTCTGACCCTTACAAACGTCGATAACTTAATATCTTTAAGAAACGCCTCAAAGGAATGCTCAAAGGATCGCAAAATGTTGACTAAACCTGAGTGCTTTCTTACCCCAAACCCATGTCAGAGAGAAACTTCTAACCGCTCGAAAAGCCTCACACTCACAACAACAAAAAAGCACATTCAAACATTTTCCCAGTCCTGCGGCAACACAGTTCACAACACACAATCCCTCCTCACCGTTCCCCCTCACCCATCTCCGCTCGGGTCTTACCCTGGACGATGGTGTTGTAAGACACGGCCTCCAGACCGCGACCGTCATTGTAGAAGGCCAAGTGCCACACCCCGGCGTCCAGGTACTGTATGAAGCCGGCCTGGTGGAGACTGACTTGCCGCTCCGCTCGCGTCTTCTGCGGCTCCGACCCCGTTTGCGCTAGCCTGTCTTTAGCGATTAGCCGGCTGCCATCCAACAACTCCACAAAGTCATACTGAAAGACACGGCAGCGAGAGAACGGCGGCTTATCAAACTCGAAGAGTGGTGAATATTTGATCGGTAAGGTGGGAAGTATTGTGTTCCGTCGTATTGATGTGCAAGGAGGGGGAACGTTTGAGTTTACGACGGTGGTAGAACAGAGGAGAAAAAAAAAACACTTCGGTTTGGCGCCAGGTAAACGCATAGCCCAACCGCCATCGCTAAACTTGATTCTTCACAGTGCGTTGTAGTACTGTCTTTAACATACACAGGACTAAAACAGCCTTTTATAGGGTTGGGTAAAAAAACACGTATTAAAGACGGATTTAGCAGTCTGGAATGCGACACAAGCTAACCCCTCAATTGACTCACCACTGATAGGAAATAAAGCATTAGAGAAAGAGTGAAAGGAGGCAACACTGATTTAAACCCCTTTGACAGGAGCAGACGGGTGGAAGGGGATATTAACCTGGCGGAAGTGGAGTTCTTTGTGTTGTCGGCCGGAGGGGTAAGTAATAAAACAGATCAGACCTCCAGAGTAAGTAAATACATCTCGATTAGCTGCGGTGAAAGCCTCCTCATCTCATGCTCACCATCCCACATGATAACAGGCAAAAGGCCAAACACGGCAAGGCCAAACAACAACTCAGATCGCTAGAGGAATACTTAAGAACTTGTGAATTACAATGCGAGTTAAGGTTTGTCTCCCAGAAACTTGTCTATTAAGACATTATAGAAGTGGAGTCAGACACGTATTAAACCGTGTAAGAGGTCTGTCCTTGGTGGAGGAGACACGGGGGAAATGGACCTGCTTCTTCATAGCTGCTCTTTTTGTCCCGAGCTGTGAATGTCTCAGTCAATATCTCTCATTGGGGTCTTTCATGCTCAGTTAGCTAAACGCATCAATGCAGCCTCTCACTGTCCCCAGAGCCACTGAAGAGACAGTTTTACAAAGGCGATCTGGGCGGTCTAGGCGTCAGGCATTGACAACCTTCGATGCTCAACAATCGACGCAGACGTGCATTTTCAGACGACTGTTTTCTCTTTGGTTTTGTCAGATTTTGTTTCTTTCAGCAGCATTATCACACTTAGCTGTCGTCACACGCTATTGAACTTTTCTTTGCATTTTTATCTCCCAGCAGCCTCGGCTGCCTGCACTAAAACACTTGTGCCAAGAGAAAAGGTCAAGGAGGTGGGAGCTCCTCTGATCAGGACTGAAGAGCGTTGGCTAAGACCCCGCAGGGGCCCAGATTCAATTCTATCCCGGGTCATAACCTGTACGACCTCCCCTACATTTCCTGTTTCTATCACAAAGCAGAAATGGCAAAAGATATACCTATAATTTTTTAATATATATATATATATTATTTTGGGTGGAAATGACGTGGAAAATAAGAGTCAGATATCTGATATTTACCTGAGTGTGAGTTGGAGGGAGACCCTTCCTCCCATACACTCCAATCAGGGCGTTCTTCTGGACAGAGATGTTGAACTTGAGGAAGTGAGGTTTCTCCATTGCCAGCCGAGAGCGCCAGAATACCCCAGGAGGAATGCCCTGAGTCACCCTCCGGCCCACTTCCACTTGCCCGCTGTCAATAGAGTTGTTCTCCTGATGGACCAAACCATTCTTTCCTGGAGGGGAAAAATTGGAACAAGTTACGACCATTATCCCAAAATAAAAAAATACAGTACGGTAGATTTTTTCGATTGCAGGGATGCTACTTAAATGTCATATTTCAATTTACTGTATTGCTGCACATCATGTGTTTCTTCGTTATCAATATTCAGGCCAAAGACATGTTCCTGGCAAGAAAAGGACCACATTTAATCGATCCATTGTGAGGGCAGGCTAGGAATGTATTGCTAAGCCCTTCCGTATCATTTTTGAGTGGTCCCGATCACTCATACGGCTTATTATTAAACATCTAAATGTAATATTCACCATATGTGCAACCCTTAGTGCAATAAGAACAAATGAAAAGATTGAGTGATTGCTTTTTAAATTTTATTCTAGAAGCAAATCTAGATGCCCACTTAAAAAATAGCTAATTTCCACACAAACCAAGGCCAACCATATAAGCAAAATAACTTGTGATTGGATGGATGTGATTAAAATATTAATACAATTTACTCTTTAGTCATTAGTTTAAGCAATGCATCAACTCATAATGACACCCCTAAAAATAGAGTTTTTACAAGGAGACGACACCCCACTTTCTGGATCAACAACTACCAATCTCAGTGGATAAATGACCGGAGGTTAAAAATGTCTTTGAAATTATTACATTTCATGGTGGTTGTCTACATTACTAATTATTTAGAGAGAGGTCCATGCATGCTTTTAGTTATTTATCAATGTGTGTGTGTGTGTGTGTGTGTGTGCTTGTCTTTCTGTGTCTGTGTGCATTCTTGTGTAATGAGGTCATTCCCTGTCACTTTACCTTTACTCAAAATGAAGCTACAGAGCCAAGTTTAGCTCCAGGGAGAAAATAGCCTGCTATCGATTGCCTTTAAACAGTTCAAAACTGTCTTGACGTGGTGTCTTAATTACCAGTACTTATGAGGATTTAAATCTACCACAGTTTAAACAATTCAGCTTTCCCCTATCTCCTCAAACCCAATTAATGGCCTCATTGCCATGCATGTTAAGTACCTCTGTGTGCTCTAGGGTTAATTCATTGGCCTTTTGCTTTAAAGGTGAGGAAGGTAGAGAGTATTCTGCAAGACACTGAATACAAAATGATAGATAATTATGATTAGGCTGACGAAAGCTTCCTGAAGTGGTAGAATTAGAATTCTGGAAGCAAAGACACTCAAGACTCCTGAAATTATCATACTGACCAATTTAGATATTTAGCCTAACCAAGCCCAAAAAGTGATGTGACAAATATTTTGAACGTTCAAACCAGCAGATTGACCAGGAAACAAGCACATCATTCACCCAGAAAAGACACCTTTCCACAGTGCATTATCTCCACAATTATTTATTTTTTTAAACTGTTGCATCAAAACTAAGAAAAAAAGGACAATGCTGTGTAAAAATGGTCCTGAACTATATGACTTAATCTTTCCTTTCTACTAATATTTTTCTGAAAATAAGTATTTACTCATATTGCATTTCATTAAACCCATTTGAAACAAGCTGATTCAAACAACATGCCCCCCAAAACGTAGATAAGCTTAAAATTTATTTTTGGAAAACTGGCTAATAAATTAAGTTTGGTGGAAATGGGGTTTGAAACATTTCCAATTGATACTGTTGTCTAGCAAGTAATTGGTTTGTTACCTAGGTTGCCAGAAGGCAAGATATAAGTACTCGCGCACAAATTCAACAACCGAGAATTTGGCCTTGCCAAAAGCAACAAACCAAAAGCGAATACGTTATTATGAAGTGGACTAAAGGATATTGTCCGCTACACTACAGGCCTGCTGTGGTCTTCATCCTCCTTACCACTGTCGGCTGAGAGGGCCGTCACCACGCTTGGCATCGTGGGCCGCGGCTGCCCGGCTCCGTTCTCGAACGCCGGCGGGTTCTCCATCTCCTGGAGCTGCCAGTTCAGACCTAACAGGTGCATGGCTGTGAAGTTAACAAAGCAAGGAGTACAGCGTGGGTTTCCAAACATGGTGTTAAAAGATGAAAAACCTGCAGGACAACATATCCAGGTCAGCCGTATATAAGAACAGGACAACAACCTGTGTGGAACACCTTCTTTCAGTGTTTGCTTTTTGTAGGTTTCATTACCTTTCCATGGGGCTGCCTATATGTAAGCACGGCTGTCTGTACAATTGAAAGAAGCCAGACAAAGCTAGTTCAATCCATAGAGGAACACTGTTGCGTTTCCATATTTCCTTGTGGAGAGCTTGTCATTAACACACACACAAGCATGTCTGAAAACAAACAAGCAATGCATCAAAGCAAGCAGCAGGTGTAATCCTTTTTTACCCTGGAATCAGACTGGAGAAAGAAATATTCTATTCTCCCTGGCTTTTACAAAACAGGGTAAAATGAGAAGCAGTCAAGAAAACCGTGTGTATGAACATGTGTGTGTGTGTGTGTGTGTGTGTGTGTGTATGTATGTGTGGGTGTGAGTGTGTGTGTATGAATGTGTGTGTGTGAATGTGTGTGCGTGAATGTGTGTGTGTCACAAAGACAGAGAGATAGGCAGGGCAACAGAGACAGTGCAGGAGAAACACCAAGAGTTCAAGTTTCTTCAAGCTTCCAGTCTTCTAGTCATCTTACATAACAACACAGTGTCTTGCTTTCTTTCTCCCAATCTCGTCCTCTCTCCTGTGTAATGGGGATGGCATCAAACTGTTTCGGGAAACCGTGTTTTATGAGTGTGTGGGAAGACCATCAGAGGGCCAACCTTTGTCAAAGTCGCCAGCCGGGGAACATGCTGAGGAAGCACACTGCCCCTAACTCTTGATTTCCCAACATTTGATCTGCTGGGGGAACTTTTTTCAAACGTCTTGCCTCGCAGGGCAGACTGGAATATTGACTGCAGAAAATAACTCAGCGGGTGGAAGGGAGCGATTCAGCAGAATCAGAAGGAATATCAAATACGATCAAACAAAAACAACACGTTGGAGAGCGGGCATGGACGCCACGCAGAGAGCCAGTTAGTTACCCGTTCTTGTTTGTAGGATAATTCACAACTTACAAGTCGTTCGAGGCTAAACAGGGAGTTGTAAAATTGTGATATATGTTAGCTAATTCTGACATTTACAGCAGAGAGCTAGCATATACTTTTGTCTTCCACGGTGTACTCATGCCCACACACACCTGTGTTGGGGTGTGTGGGGGTGTCTGGAGGAGAGCGCGTGCTCCTGTCTGCGGGCTGGCTCAGAAGGTGTGTGTGCCTGTGTGGTGCAGCTCTTTAGGACATGGCACCTGGCAGGTGAATTGGCCCCAGATGAAAGAGAGAGGAGGAGAGGTGAAAGACCCAGATGCACCTGGGGCCTCTGGCAGACGAAGCCTGCATCTACTTGACTCACACTCGGGCACAAACATTTGGAAATTGATGGTGAGGAACACACCTGCGTTGAAAGGGCTCACAACAAGTCTCACAGGAAAGCAGGCACACACACACACAAAGAATATGCACCGGTTGGCTCACCGGTTACAGGTGCGTAGCACAGAGGCTGAGGCCTTGCTAAAGGGGCCCCGGGTTTGATTCCACCCCGGGCCATTTCCTGCATGTCCTCTAACCTCTCCCCTGTCACTCTACACTGTCTCTATCCCAAAAACAGAAATGGCCTCAAATACATCTTTGATAAACAACTAAAGCACAATATAAACATAATCTCACGCAGCATTTACGACACATAAGAACACTGGAGTTCTAGTCTGTATCAAGATCACGAATTGTTAAAATCAAACCCAGGATCAAATAATAAAGTCAAGACATGCATCAGTAATAACGATAAGTAACTTCCACGACCTTCTACCATAGAACAAACTCCTATCTATGTCTCGGAATATATTATTTCCTTTGCATCACCTCCACACAGCAATATTTCTCTCCGTGTGATCATGGTTTATTATGCTCCTTTGAACGCAGTATGAATCCTTTTCTGGTTGTGGGGAAAGTCACACAGCTTAAGATTAAAGGCGAGTGTGACACAGGTGGACAGTGCGGAGGGATAAATCTCCAGACGTTTTATCGCCATGGTCAAGACACCAAAGGTTAACAAAGAGTGAGCTTTGATGCATTTTAGAACAAAAAAAGAAACGGCCGCTTCAGGGAGAGTTATGCCCTGACGGGTGATGGGCCTGTTTACAACTCTTCCCCTTCCTGGCAAAGATAAAAGCACTTCCTGTAAGAGGCGATAGACATTTGGCTGCACTACAAACTGTTCATGTACGGCTCCTTTAAACTTCAAGAGCGTTTGAGTCCCTCTACGTTTTTTAAGGGGATCTCGTTTGTTTTGCTGTAGTTGGTCCGTGTCTGACAGTCATTTGGTCTGTTCAGAGGACTGTTTGAACTACCCAGCGTGTGTCTAGCAGGGCTCCTGTGGATTTGAATGAGTGTGCCCCTTCTGTTGGCCTGTTATGAGAATAGTGAGATAATGCACTGGCGCTGTCAGGGTGAGATGACCCCCTATCTGAATCTGCATCAACTGTCTCATCAGTATCCACTCAGGTGAGGAGCCGCCATGCAGACTGTTGGGGGCACAGTAAATAATATCACATACTGAGTCTGTGCAAGAGGCCACTGGAAGGAATCACAGCAAAGGTGTGTTTATACTGGCGGAAGGACAGAGGGTGTTAAATCAGGACGCCGAGCGCTTTCAGGAAGCCGAGCGCTTTCTGTACACCGGCTGAGCCCTGGTGACGGCTTTGTCACAGGGACGGCCTCGAACCTCGCAGACGAGGCCAGGTTCCGTAAAAAAGCCGCCACGTCAGCAGCCGGCGAGGCGTAGAGGATGACGGTTCACGGCTGATAAGTGCGTTTGTGAAAGATACCGGCGTGGCCGTGGTTACCGTAGTTACCTATGCAGTAGCAGAGGAGGAGCGACAGCAGGACGGCCACAGCCACGGCGCTCAGGGCCGTGCACCTCCAGGAGCAGTGTTTGGGCGACTTCTTGAACTTGAACGCTCCCCTGGAGAGGGTGTTTCTGGGTAGCGGGCGGGCCGGGGTGGAGTAGACGGCGCCTGTTGCCATGGTGTAACCTGGGGTCGCCGTGCCGAAGAACGGAGTTGTCCCTGGTCCCGTTTTAAAGAGGAAATGTCTGAGGAGGGGAGGGGGGTGAAAACAAAGGGAGAGAAAAACAAAATTACAAAAGAAAAGTCAACAAGGTCCTGCCAACCCTATAATGAGGTGTTGACAGGTTTAATAAAATACCACACGTCCTTTCCAATCCTGGCCCAGAGCTGGTGCCAGTTCTCTACATGCGTCCTTTGACGAAGCTTTGATATCAGATGCATGAGTCCAATCGAGAATGTTCTCCAATATGGGCCAACACCTCTGGCCACCCTGGACTGACGTTGACATTGTTAAAGGTGAGCCAGAAGTACCTCATAAAAACAATCATCTCCCACTTGCCCTTTTACAGCAGGGACTGACTAATAGGCCATTATACCTGTTGTAATTAAGAAGGTTTAATCAAATGTTCTACTCGAGATCGTCCTATTAACTTTTTTTAAACCCTTGTGAAAACCTCTTAAGCAAATGAATTAAGCCTCGTTGCTGTTCTTGTTTCACTTAGGGATGAATGGTAGGAACAAAAACCTTTAGGGTTTCCAACAAGACAGAGGGAAATCTGAGAGAAGAAGCATTCATCTCCGGTGTGCCGGCGATCCACTTACAAAAGATTACAACTTTACAGGCGTAACAAAAACACTTTATAATCCTTGAAGTACAGCTTTCTGTTTTGGAAGGCAGTCAGGAGGCTTCACATCTATAAATGTTAAAAAGCCTCCGTCTCTTTCCAAATAACCGGTATACGTGCACACTTAAGACAAGCGTCTTAAACATTCAATTATGCAAAATTTAAATCCACTAAAAATATTTGCTGTTATGTAAAATATGTTACAGAAAATATGTCATATGTCACTTACAAGCTGCGTTTCATCTTTTTAAACAGGCGTTTCTTTACACATCATTGAGGCACCTTTTAAAGGCTTTATAAAACATTAATGACGCTCACTAATGTCAGTAGAGAAGATTGTTATTCCACAGCAGAGACACAAAATTAGAGCCCCTGCTTGTTTATAAAAAGTAAAGACCACAAAAGGTAAAGACCAAAGATAATCTCTTGTGCTTTCAAATCCATTCATCGTATTTCTCCACAGTCGGTCCTCTTCGGCTGTGTTCTTCTGTAAAAGCATTTGATCAATGTCTGACTAGCAGGACAAATGTCAGATATGGGATTGCTCGGCATCTCTAAAGACCAGATTGACACGCACAGTCATGGACAGATGGAGGATCTTAGTTTAAAAGGTTACAAGATGTCACTCCAGAATGGCAATGTCTCCCGTGCAATCTAGATTGGCATAGTCCAAGACGTGGTACAGTTTGGTTTGGGGAGACAGACACTATTTTTGTAGGGTGCTGGTGGGCTTCGGGGTCAAAGTATTCGTTGCTGTCACAGTGTGCCAGACACATGAGTATATCAACTTTTAAAGTGTGTGTGAGTGTGTGTGTGTGGGGGGGGGGGTCTTGAGTATGCTGGGTGTGGGGTTAGAAGAACAACGGGTTGCCAGGGTGAAACTATTTTAATTTACGACTCACTGAGTCCGAAACAAAGTTCAAAAAAACTTTTGTCATCTGTGTTATGAATGCAGTAGCTGCCGTACTGTACAATGGATGTGCTGGATGTGGTATTTTCCGACGTATGGTTTTGCAAAATAGCGGAAAGGCAGCGTGAACGCTGAATAGGTCTGGTGATGAAATGCTTATGGACGTGGTAAACAAACAGAAGGGCAGTTTGCATGTCTGGGTCCCTACATGCTGGATGACCGTAGGTAATTGATTGAAGACAATGTGACACAATGAAGCACATTACTATGCTAATCCCAACAGTCCTATTGATATGGATGAGGAATATGTGTTTTTTTGGAAGGGTGTGCGTGTATAGCACTCTCATTGACGAGGCACTAGCCAGACAATAGCCACACTGGATGCCTTCCCTGTCCTCGCCCTCCTTGATGGAGGTGACATTTCAAAAGCACCCTTACAGGGGAGGAAAAATACAAAAACATCCAGTAGGCAGATTTGGACCCAGCTAAGCTCCCAGAGTACGCGGTAAACGAAAAACAATGAGACTCGGTGCTCCCCAGTCTGTGTAATCGCACTGCTAGCGGATGCATTGAGTTAGCGATAGCATTCCAAGGTGAAAAGTGGAAGATGACGACTATTAAATCCACGACTGAGGCAGTCTACTGATGAGTTCTGTTCTCCTCTCCTTCAACGCTCCTCCCTCCCTCGCTCATATCCCCTCTTTCTTCCCCGTAGCGCCACCTGTCCTCCCAGCTGGGAGTCTGGTAGCAGGTGCTCGTCTAGCTTTGCGTGTGTGACGGTATTTTGAGGGCGGATCCCTGAAGTTTGTGTGTCATTGTGCACACAGAGAACAGCATGGCGCCATTTTGACACAGTGTGCTGGGGTGGTTTGCACACTGTGCCAAAGGATTTAATGAGTTTGATTAGATTTAGGAAGAAAAAAAAATATGTTTGGATTTATGCATATAGATCTCCAGTCCAGGCAGTACATGTTGGGCAGAAGGGTTTGTGTCGGGTTCCTTACATAGGCCTGCCGAAACTATACAGTATGAAAACTAACTTTGTAATTAGGTAGAAAAAAAACTTTTGAGGAAGGAATGTGTTTTTCTATATTGTCCATATAGAAAACCTATTTAACACGTTTTCTTTCAGAAGAATTTCAATGTCACAAGTTACATTACACATCAAATTGTGTTGTTAGATCCCCAAACAACATTTCTATTCACAAGAAAGTCTTCTTGATCCAATAAGGTCAGGTTTACTGTACAAAAAATTACAGTTAAGTGTCAAAAGAGCACTTTAAAAGCCTTTAGACGTGACACAATTGCAGGTACAAAATGTAATTTATTGAAATATATAACAAATATATTAAACAGATTCGATTGGATGCATTTGCGGTGGTTCAATGGCATCCTATCAAGAGCTGTCATTTTTTGGTGGGGAATAGTAGGTAGCAGAGCATTCTGGAAAAATCAAAAATCAATTTCACACATCCAGTGGTTCACCATACTGTAACTACAGGATGGAAATGGAAGTATGAGCCTATTTATTCTCAAGGGCCATGGCATTGACACAATAATGGAAGTGAATAGAACATTCTTAAAATGCTAATTGAAAATATCTGTATTTCTATAGAGAAGGCAGTATGGAGTGCGACCTGAGAGGCTGATTAAAAGCATTTCACACCCTTTTTAAAGATCTGAAAGTATCCCTGGTACATGAGAATAGCATGCAATAACAGGTTTCTAATGGCAACTAATTGAGCACTTTACTCTGAAGAGTTGGAGTGGTCTTGGCATAAAATGGAACAAAAACTCAAGTGGAATAATTTCAGAAGAATATCTCTTGAGAAGGAAACGTGAGTTTCTTACTTTAAAAGCTGTAATTACACTCATTTCAAATGACAGCTTGCAGTCCAGACCTTTCAAGATTTTCAAGTTGTTTAAGGTCAATTAGCTCATGAATTGTTACGGCAAAGTTGTGTTTTTCTAAAATGTTACACTTTTCTTTAATTAGTAAGACTTTTCAAATGAATTATTTAGCGTCTTTATGCTTTCCTACCTGTGGCTGACGCGTGGAGCTCAAATTGACGAGATAAACAAGGGATTGTTGTGGAAACGAAAAGCTGCAGGACTGAACAGATGAATGTGGGTTGGAGACTGCAGTGTAGTTACTGCATAAAACATGCAGTATCAGGGAATTTTACCTCATTGTGCTTTCTCTCACAAACAAGTGGTCCCAAACAACCTAATGTGTCATTATACTGCTTTTAAAGGATCTCAGAATCGAACGGTTTCATTCGCTATGTAATTAGAGAAACTGATAAATAATACACGATGGATACATCAATCTCTTGAATAAACAGAGCCGTAATTGAAAGCAGCTTTTAGAGTTCAGAGAGCATTCCGTTTTGAAAGGAGAGTAGAATTATGCCAAATTAGCATGCAAATGCTTTGAAGGTCAACTCCTTAATGAGGCCTTTTCAGATAATCAATGTATTGCAATTAATCATAATAGCTTGTGTGGTCCATAGGGTTGTGATTATTCTTAAAAGTCAGAGGACAGAGTCAAGCATCCAGGATGTAGAGGGACACAGGTCCTTAATATTGACTCATTTGCGGCATTGAAATGCCGAGATAAAAGATTACTCAAATTCAATCCATAAACTGACAAGATATGCAATCGGGATTCTGTCTGAAGTATGTCAGTTTGAAACCAGCAGCCTACTGTAAAAACGGTTAAGGCTATGAAATGGTTTCCATGGCTTCCTGTTTACATAACAGAAGGAAGGAGTATAAGGATTTGGGGCTATCCCATTGGCCCCATGGGGTTACCATGACATCCGTCTTGTCCCACCATGACTTGTATGATATAGACTGCTGTGTTTAGATATAGACTGCTGTGTGTAGATATAGACTGCTGTGTGTAGATAGTGATTTGCGGCAGGTGTGAAGATAGGTGTGCACATATTGTTCTGTCTATACCGCTAAAACACTCCCAGGTCAATGTATTGTTAGTACCGGCACACTGTCTTCCTCAGCTTGAGAAACTGTTGCAACATAACTCAGTTGATTTGGTCAACTGAGGAGGTTTGGTTTTTTGCATGCTGGGCTTATTTTGATCCAGGCTGCAGACCGGCACTCTAATATCAAACTTGAATGGATTCAGCCCCCCGGAATATTTTTTTTGCACCTGATCTTGTAACCCTACTGGGTGCATTTGAACAAATTGAACCAATATTGATTGAGGAAGGAAATTGTATGATGGAGGGGGTAGGTTAGATGGTAAAGCTTAGCGGGAGAGTCTTAGGGCCGAAGTGGAATCTTGCTTGCTCATTTCTATTAGTATTTTGTGTGTTTTGAAATTGTATCCTCTTGATGCCAGATGCTACCCATTTGTGTTCATTGTCCTTTTAAAATATTTACCTGAACCAGTGAGTGCATCTAATAGAATAGAGGACTAAATATATTGACGCCCTCTAACAATCTCATGGTGTTTTTTGTATCTGTTTCAAGTGTTATTTCAAGACCAGAAAATATTAAAATGTGAAACAGACATGAACACTGAAATTAGATTCAGACAGTGTTTTGGGTGGTGGGGATCAAATAAAGTTATCAGGTGTCAAAGTCCCCTGAAATATCAATTAAATTTAACCTAAGTAACCTAAAATTATATCAAGTCACATGTCAAGTCATCTAAAACAGCATCAAGTCACCTAATACAGCATCAAGTCATGCATGAAGTCACCTAAATGTGTATCAAGTCACTAAGTTGCCTAAAATCACATCAAGTCACAACAGAACACAGTTCCTCCCAGGGTCTTCACCTGCTCTCCAAGGCCACATTGCTGCCCAGAACCCAGCTGTCCTGCAGCTGGGCACATTCTGCCGTGCCCTGCAACTCTGCTGCCAGGCCTGCTGAGGGGGGAGGGCTGGGGCTCCTCTGATTGGCCAGCGAACCACTGCTCAGGGACGTGATGGATGGCTGCTGTTTGTGAGGGGGCGGGGCCGGCGGGTGAGGGGGCGGTCCTTGCTGGCCTGACAGTTGGTCTCCTGGTGATGGAAAAACAACACACATTTTTTTTGGATTAGTACTGAGGTACTGTAGGGATTTCACGTATGGAAGAGCTGTCGCTGGTAGAGGGTGCTGTTCCTGTTTTCACGACAGTCTGTCGATGTTTTGGTCAGCCTATCCCTGCAGGCTCTCTCCAAAACCACCAAACAGAAGACATGAGGTGTGCAATCACAGCAAAAAAAAGATCATAATTGAGATATTTTCGTGGCGACACGTGATAAGTGCTGCAAACATCAACTGGCTGACTGTTCAGTATTCTTAACCAGAAGGTCATTGAGAGAGGCAGCTGTTCCTTTATGGGTGCTTAACAGAATGCTTCACGTTTGATTACAGCCTGAGAAGACTCTCAGATAACTAATGACCAGAACACCCATTAGAGCGCCGAGAGAACAGGTTTTCCAATTTCAGTCAAAGCTGGGTAATTGGCCCCCGGAATGACACACCATGATTATCTATCCATCGTCGCTGTTTAAAAATAAAAGTGAAAATGCTGACATTTCGTATTTGCTTCACTAAATTCATTTTTTTCGGTGCGAAACTCAAGGAAATATCAACAAGAGGAAATGGAAGATACGAAATAGCTGCCAAAGTGTTGGAATTATTGAAAAAGAAATGTTGAGGGTTGCTGTTGGGTTTGCAGTGTGCTGTTCTGGTGATTTACTGTTTGTCTTTGTCATTTGGTTAATTTACATTCTCCTCTTGACAAAGACTGTGTTCTGACAGGAACGGCCACAAAAACAACAATTCTGGAAGGACTGTCTGCATCGTTTGTTCACCCCTGATGGTGAATATGCAGATTTTGTCCTTGTCGCTTTGCATCCGCCTCTGACTGTGTCCCTTTCAAACAAAGTGAACCTCCAGTGTCTGACTGAAAGTTCCACGTCGCTTCCACAGGACTGTGGTTGTGCCTGGGGATCGTCCGGAAATGATCTGGTACACAAATAATGGCTCCAGGTTCTATTATAAAGGGCAGGGCGCTGTTGACATAACTGCCTGTATCTCACATCCCACAGTTATAGCTTTTCAAAACTAAGTGAAAATATAATCCTCTTTAACAAAGTCTATTGTTCCAAGCAATACATGTGTAGCACAGATGTGCGACACGTTCTATACGTAGAACGTTCTATACGTAGAACGTGGGTCAGCAATTACGGTGATTGGTGTAATATTTCATGAAAGGTCTCTAACCACAATTGAAACCCCTGGTCTGATGTCATTGGCAGCAAGCCAATATATGATCTATAGATGAACTGCAAAAATGCAAAATTTAAAAATTTAAGTGCAAAACTAATAGTTATGAGGATGTTTATGCTTAAAACAAGTACATTTGGCTGCCATTAAGAATATTTCACTTGAGATGATTTGTAGAAAAAAATGAGTTGTGTACTTAAATTAAGTCACTAGATAAGCCTTAAAAATTTAAAAAACAAGATTATCACTGATGTAGAGTTTTTGCAGTGTGGAAAACCCTTGTTGACTTCATTATTTCACCTTGTGTAGTCAAACACAACATAAAATGAGTTATTGATTATCTGATCATGTTGACCCATAATAAACATGTCTACTTGCAGGTTGCGGTATCAATATATGTGTTTGTGTACTGCATTGTAGTTATCCCATCCAGCTATGCCAGGGGTGACTTCAATACAAAAGAAAATCCATTCCCATCAACACTTCACGTTTAGTACAATCTGAATTCGACAACTTATATTGACATTCATGTCTGGCTGTTTGTGGTTTTCAATGAGGCTTTCTAGTCCTTAAGTCCTACAGTAAACATCCCAGGTCTCTGAGAGGGACACAAACCAGGGTGACCAACGCCACCAAGGAGAGGTCTGAGAAACATGTGTCCAGTATGCCGGTGTGGGGGTGAGGGGGTGTGTGGATTATGGCGTATGCTTCGTATGAAGGAATGAACCTCTCGGACAGCTTGACCTTTCCCCCCAGTAAGACATGGGAGCGATGACTGTCCTGGACTGATGAAACAGCTGTGTGTTTTAAAGAGCTTTGCTTTGAAACCAGATCAAGATGGATGCCTCCCGTCCACGATTCCTCAATGTCAACTTGTCATCTCCTCCATCAGAGAGATGCTTTTAAGACTGTTTTTGATTAATACTGTATGGCAGCGCTGAAACGACAGCCTCGTTCAGATCCTAATGGGCCTTGCAATATCTATCAAATGCTTCTTTATGGAGCTTCAGATTTCTTTTCTTTTTTTTGTGTAGAGTGTATTACCTCCTTTGAGTTTTTGGAGAAACATGCAGTCCGCATCTCCCCGATAGTAACATGGAATAGTAACATGGAATAGTAACATGGAATAGTAACATGGAATAGTAACATGGAATAGTAAGATGGAATAGTGCATTTTCACAAGTAGTGGTGGTGTAGGGGAATCAGATGGCTGAGTGGTGAGGGAATCGGGCTAGTAATCAGAAGGTTGCTAGTTCGATTCCCGGCTATGCCAACCAAATGACGTTGTGTCCTTGGGCAAGGCATTTCACCCTACTTGCTTCGGGGGGAATGTCCCTGTACTTACTGTAAGTCGCTCTGGATAAGAGCATCTGCTAAATGACTAAATGTAAATGTATTGTGTTAGCTGTGCTCTAGATTGTTGTTCAGAGGAAATTACACTCTTAAATTCATAGTCACAAATTCAGATCACAATGTATCAACGGAGCAAAAAGCTTAAGAAATGATAGGCTTCTTGAATGATCTTTAAGATGCTTGAGTAATTTGTGTCCATGAAAAACACAGAAATACAACGTATAATTTTTTTTTTTTTTTATCAGTTGAGATTGTTTTGATGTTAGATCCATTTTTGAAAAATAGGTCCTCGACTACACACACTCCTCTGGAACATTAGTCTTGATCAAGTCTTTGTTATGTCTCTTTCACAGTCAGCCTTTAATGTCTCCTTAAAATCCTCCTTCTTCAAATATATAATTTTGATGAGACTGCTGCTGCTCTGCACTGAAAATCTTCCACAAAGAATCAGGAGATAATTAAAAGGCATTCTGCACTAACTGAGGCTCGAGGCAGTGGGGTGAGAGGTTTGTCATATTCAATGTGTACAGTTAGTACTGAAAAGGCATAATGCCACTTTACCTTCCATTAGAAGTGTGATGCAACCGCTAATGGAAATGTAAAGCCATTACTGTGACTATTGTGCCCTCCACAAATTGGAAAATTGAAGGATTCATGTATCCCAGCATTCCTTTCAAATGAATCTGACCCATTGTTATGGCACTCCCACAACATCCATGAAAAGCTTCCTGCTCCAAGAGAAGTACAAATAATTCATATCTTCTGTATAACTAATTACATTTTAAATGAATATGAAATATAAGAAGTTACAACGTGTATATGTATATATATACATACATATAACCTTACATATATCATCAAATGACTTTTCAAAGCAGGTTCTGGCCTAGTTTAGCACCCTGCAGCAGATGAAGAAGGTGGCAGCTCTTTTAAAGTGTGCGTGGGGGGGAGGTGTGCGCCTTGGGGAACGCTGATCTCTGAATTGTGGGATCCAGGTCCATTAGAACAACCTTGCCCTAGGTGAGTTTTGGGGATTTATTGTGTAAAGAGAGAGATGTGGTGCTTTGAACTGTGGGGACCTGGGGGTTGGAAAAGCTCCTTTTAAACTCCCGTCTTACTTTCTTTGGTATCGTTGCTCCTCAAACACACCTGCCAAGCTCTCTGCTATCTTCGTGTCAGATCAAA
The DNA here is from genome assembly GCF_963692335.1 of Osmerus eperlanus. NCBI lineage: Eukaryota > Metazoa > Chordata > Actinopteri > Osmeriformes > Osmeridae > Osmerus > Osmerus eperlanus. The sequence goes on from NC_085030.1 coordinate 16,391,213, forward strand.
GAACAAAGTTTATTCAAAATAATTTTACTTTAGGGTGTTTAGTAAAGCAACATTTAAAATGTATTGTAATTATTGCATTCAAAAAACACACAATTACAAGTGTCCAGTTTTTCAAAATAGTGTGTATATATATATATATATATTGTATATTCAGTATATTCGTTTTTACGTGCATAAAGTGTAACAAAATATCAAGTATAACAACACAGCCTATATCAAATAACTTCCCCTTTGTATTGATCGACTGCAGGACCTGCAGTCTAAATATTTTGAACAGTAGGTTTCTATTCCTCCCAAAGGAAACTTTCAGATGACAGATCGTCAAACACACAAACACTACTTAGTGGATATTACTGACAGCTCTCTAATTACACAGTGATTATATTCATCCACAGTTGTGCTTTGACAATTAGTCTGTTGACAGGCTTTTATTGTAGCTTTTCTGTTGTTGACCAAGTTTGCTGCCTCATTTATTTGTCAAGCTTGAAGGGTCATTCTTAATTAAAATAAAACAATTGTTTTTCTATTTATTGAATCTTCCTTTGTAGCAAGTAAACCTGTTGTTCACTGCAGAATGATGTCCACCGTTAAAAGGTTTTTGTGAGTTCTCTCTTGACCTATGGAATGGCCAGAAATAAGAAGTTATTCGGTCTGTGCCAATTAAAAGTAAAATACATACATGTAAAAACTCTCGTCTGCGCATATAGTTTACAATTACGATTGTGTAACCAAGGTCCAGTCGATGTCATAGTGATAGGTTGGAAAAAAGAAAGAAACATTTATGAGTATGTTTCACCTTCCGCACTGTGTATAGCTACTCGTTCCACTGCGATTGTTTAGGATAGTCTGCTTGCATAGTGGGAACCAGAGACCTTCATCATCTTGGCGTGTTGGTAGAGTTGCATGCAGACATATGCTTCGTATCTGTATCCATACTCCTGTTACAGCAGCTAACAGCCACACTTATGTGCCGTTCATGGCTGTTTACTTTAGTGTTCAATTGTGCTCTTTGATGAATTGCAACAGTAAGACAAATAGCTGTGCTACCAGGTTCTCATCAGGACGAGAGACACATCCTGTGAAAGGGAACACAGCTGACAGATACAAGTCAGTCTATTAACAAGTATAATAGGCAATTTAAAAACAGCCCAGCTCGTCAAGTCTGAATATACAGTATATTCTGGCAACATCAGCATAGTTACAATATTTTGAAGTCAGGGGCCGAGAGTAATGTGGTTTTATGGTACAGTAGCCCCCCTTCTCCTTACTTCACTCTACAGTGTGTTGCTGTGTCTAACCCTGAACTCATCTGGCTCATCACAGTGTTCCAACTCTAACATGTCCTACCACTAGTTTGGTTCAAGATTATTGCAACAAACAGCAGTACTATATTTAAAACAATGCTTTTTTTAAACCTTAAGTGAAAACGTAAGTTACACAAGCCACATTCACAGGCATATAAATGTCAATGCCTCCTGTCAAAAAGTTAAAACGGTTGCTTTAAAGTAAAAAAAAAAATATATAAAAAATTACTAGTGACATTTCATTACACAATGACTCGTCTACCAAAACGTTCACCCTACTGGCATATCGTCTTTGTCTTTTCAACTGCCATTTTGTGTGTCAGTTGTCCAGAAACGCCTATACACACCCCTCTTATTCATTTAGAGGTACACCCTCTAAATCACTTGAGAAAATGGTTTGCAGGAAAACAGGCCACTTGTGTTTCTAATAGCTCGGCCTGTCGCTATGGGTGCTGTAATTACATTTTCTGAGGCAAATCACTTAGTGCAGGGTACCAAGCAGGAGAAACCTTCAGCAGCAACAAAAAGAAGAAAAAAACAAGCGATAGTACTCTCTGACGTGATTAATTGCATGCATGTTGTTTACAACTGGATGTGCTTCACCTCCAGAGATGACTCACATTTATAACAATGAGACATCGCAGAGCGATTGTTGAGGGGGGTACGAGGTATCTGCCAAATTGCAAAAGAGTTACTAGTAAACAATCAAGCTTGTGTTGATGTGGAGAAAAGGTGCATTGCTGCAGTAACAATACATTTACAATTTTGCTTAACAGTAGACAATTGAAAGGGAGTCAGGTGGCTGAGCGGTTAGGGAAGCAGGCTAGTAATCGGAAGGTTGCCAGTTCGATTCCCGGCCATGCCAAATGACGTTGTGTCTTTGGGGAAGGCACTTCACCCTACTTGCCTCGGGGGAATGTCCCTGTACTTACTGTAAGTCGCTCTGGATAAGAGCGTCTGCTAAATGACTAAATGTAATGTAAATGTAAATGAAAGAAAAGGTGATGGGTGCCAATGAGTGGCTACGATAACTTTTATGGAGGGAGTGAGGATGGAGAACAATCACGGCCGTGACTAAGGAAGCTGTTTTTTCACGCCAATACAGAATGTAGATTGTCCAGCAGCAGGGTTGGCAGATGCTTTGACCAAGATTAAATAAGTACAAAAAGAACTGTTGTCGCTTAAGGGGACGGAAGATCGCTGATTTGACTAGTCTTCATGATGTCATGGCATGAACAGATTCTGCTCCAATTTGATCAGTCAGCAGCACAAGAGGAACTACTATCTTCTGTGTGCCAGGTGCTTCATTCTCCCTTCTACTACCACTAAGTGCCTATGGTACAGAAAGGTTTAATGTGTGATACTGCTGTCTGCACTGGAGAAGAGAAAGGACTGAACTACACAGGACATTAACTGAAATATGTTCAGATCACTTCCCTAGCAGTAATGCTAGTCAAATGTAGACATACATTTGTGTAATTTCCTCATAGAGATGTGCCCCTAGTTCACATGTAGCACATTGATTTTTAAGACAACACAGATATACAAAGATGTTCTACTATCCAAATGAAAACTCCAGTCACATGGCCATGACCAGATACCCGTGAGACAGAACCCTTGGTCAGAGACACACTGTACAGTATGCAAATACAACAAGCATCCCATTGCAGAGGTGGATTGCAGGATCAAATAAAAATCAATAACTTTTTCATACTGTGCCTTAATCACACACACACACACACACACACACACACACACACACACACACACACACGCACACACCACATGGCTGCCTCCTTACAGTGTTCCTGAGGTTTCAAATGAAGCTCTGTACCAGTTCCCTTCATTCCCCTCATTCAGTACAGAATGGTGAAGACCCTCCAGGGCTTCTTCCTGGCTGATCGGCAACATGATGCGGTCCAAGGCTCCAGATGACACTGGTTAAGAAAATATTGCAAGGTTTGTGGTGCAAACCAAATATGCTGCTGGTGTTGATCCACTGGGCCTAGCGAGCTAGCTCCAACTGTTCAGAATGATAGCCTGCACCCTCCAGTGAGAGCACACTATGAAATCTAGGAGTTTCATAAGATGAAAGTGTTTTTTATTAAGTTCTGCCCAACATGTTGAGTATCTGGAGGTGGAACCGGGTGCAGAACAGACATTTCATTTTTATACAGTTTTTATTATGTGATTATTATTTTGCTCACTTGTACAAGTCTGATTCAGGTGTTCGTATCTCATGATTCATTTAGAGCTTTGGCTGCTTTGTAATTCAGAGAACAATCCGGTAAATGATCAAGGATAATTGCTTGATGAACGACCTCAGAGAAGTCTGAAGGAACAATATCTTGCCTGGCCTTGTGTCAGGGTTTGGGGGGTGACCTAGTGGTCACCCTGTGTTCTTTTCACGGCAGCTGAAGCTCATCTTTCCATCAACACCTTTTTCCTCCTCCTCACCACCTGTTGTGCGCTGATTACGCATCTTATAAATATCCTCTGTTTCCCTCCTTCTTTGCTGAAGAGTTTTTTGGTATTGTAGTGTTCTCAATCGTGCGTGTTTTTTTCTGTTCCAGCCGCGGTGAGCTGCTTTCTTACCCTGGATTAACTGGACTGCCCTCCCTATCTTGGACTCTGCCTGTTCTTGACGAAGTATTACGGATCACCTTTTGGATCTACTTTCTGGATCTATTTTCTGCGGCTTTACTTGCCCTTTTGTTTCCAGAGCCTTCTGCTTGAGTGATTTCAGTTTTTCATTAATAAACTTTCCGTTCCGCACTCCGCATTCGGGTTCTCCTTGTAGCCTTCGGTTTTAATCGGCCGAGAAACATCTATTCACTCTGCTCACTTATGTTTTCCGATTTCAGACCTTGTACGACATCGGCTACAGAAACTGTGACTCAATCAAAAGGGGAGTCAGACTTGCCGTCCTTCAAATTGTCTCTAATGTAACTTCAACTGACAACAGCAGGCAAGACAGTCGGGGTTCCAGACTTCATTCACCTACGAAAATACCACCCTAACCCTCATCTGTCATGTAACAGCCGCAACATAACATTTAACTTTGTCTGGCAGCAATTGATTTTCCCCTTGACGTTGACATCCAGCTCATACAAAATGTCTTTCTCAACTCGACTGGTCCTGGGATTTGAAGAAATAAAAACATGGTGGACAAACATCTTTGGTATACAATGTAAGACGATTCCCAGATTTAGAATAAATGTGTCGATATCTAGATAATTTTATAAGATTTGTTTCTAAATTTCAAAAAAAATATCTGTGCAGACACTTGAAGTCGTATTGACCAATCTAATTAAATGTGGGAGTGCCTCTAAGACTTGTCTAGAGGAGGGCTGGTCTTAACTCTAGGTACTTTCAATTAAGCCTCACTCACAAGACAGGATTCCTTACCACATGCTCCCTAAAAGGAGAGTGACTTACATCTGTTCCAAGAGATTTAGACAATCCTCCATTAGCCCATTGGCCGATGCTAAAAGGATTTCTTTTCACACTCCTATCAATTGGATTGATATTAGATGAATTAAATGAATTGTAACTCAGATTGGGTAACTTCTAGAGTATTTCCAACATATGTGCATTTTCACAGATGACACTAAACACCAAGATGTCCAAGAACAACCCTACAACTACAAGAAGTTCAATACGTGCCCCCCTGTGAAGTAATCACACAGACCCAAATCTCCCCCACATAAATGGCTGAAACAGCTATGATCTCACTCGGTGGACTGCATAGTGTATTTTGGGATATAAAATGTATGTAATTTGAATGCTGCCGCCGTGCAAACAGAGACTGTACAGACTGCCATTTATACGGCCAGTTTCCCTGCAGGTGAACTAAACTACAAACGCAGAATGAGAATGATAGAGCCGCGTAGTTTAGTACCCATGGCCTCCATAGTCTTTCATTGTCAAAGTAAATTCAGGAAGGACAAATAAAGTATGCTGTACAGTACATGCTATGGACATTTTAAAATCTATCCAGCCTTGATTTTCTGAAGAAGTCCCTCTGAATACATTCTTCCTTCTACATCATTGGCTGATATCTGACAGCAGACAGTCTTTTTGGAAGTCATCAACCATGTGATTATATCTTATAACGTGTTACCATGCTCGTTACTAGCCATACAATAACAGGGACATTGGAACATGCCTTAACCGGGTTTTTACTCACCAATCATACACATATAACAGCACTGTCTCCTCATCTGACATGTTTCTTAAACCGCGACCCACTTGTCAACCCAAAGGGAACAGCTTTGAGATTTGTCGTCTGCCTCCCTAATCTTGCTCGCTTCGCTTCAATTAGATAAGGAAACACATAACCAACACGTGTGCTATTTCCAGTCACTTCTGATAGGCCCCAAGTTCTCTTCCTGTGCGCCACATGGCAGTCGTGGGAGGTGGAGGCGGGTGCACATTCGCACCCCGTCGGGCTGTTTCACACCCAAATCAGCCCCATCTCACTCGGGTTCATTAGGAGCACAAAACAAAAACTAAGGGGAGAAATCGTTGAGAAAACGAGTGGAAATAGGCAACATATGGTCCGTTTAAACAGAGACTCTCAGCTTGGAGGAGGAGCAGCTGAAGAAGTTTTTTTGGCTGTGGAATGAGATGTATGGAATCTGGGCCCTCGCTGGTGAGCAGAAAACGTTGGCGTGGCGTGCGTTGTGGCGTGCGTTGTGGCGTGCGTTGTGGCGTGCGTTGTGGCGTGCGTTGTGGCGTGCGTTGAGGGCAGAGATGGTGGTGTTTCCATGGAGAGGACACACGTGAGAAACTTGGGGCGTCTCCAAGGGAGTGCGTGGCGGATAATGGCTAGAGTACACCTATTTTACCTCCGACTGTGTCACGGAAATTGACTCTGCTCTGAGTGACGGCGGAGTGCTGACCGCATCTTCTGGAACATCAACCACAGAGATAACGAATCCGAAATGAGATGCAGTGGAGAGAAGATATGGTTTATAGCTCCCAGAGACACCACTGGACAGAGGAGATACTACCTATGTTCAGTTTGAGCAGGAATCCGAAACAAGCTTGTACAGGAAAGGTTGGTTGTGTATATAACTTGCTAGTTTTTAAATTGGCGCCAAGATGATTCATTTAGTCCAAAGTGTCATCCTCCCACTTGTGAAATCACACATGGGGGGGCAAAGCTCGGTGATGAAGGTCAATAACAACAAAGGGAAGGCCCTTATCGGAGCAGTTGTGGTCCGCGAGTGACAATGGAAACCTCATTGTCAGGTGTTTAGTCAGATAAGGTCCCACTCCCTGGGGGATTACCGCCTGCTTTTCATCAATGTAATGCTTTAAAAACAGCTTTAGCAAACGTATGGAGGATCAACCAATTTAAATGCTAAATCTCGCTCTCTCAGGAGATTGAGGCTAAGGGCTAAACTCATACGGGTAAACAAATCAAATCAGCCATAAGGACTCCGGAATAGGCATACGATAAATGACCCCCACAACTCGGTGTGTGAGGCGAGTCCTGGGAAAACAGGGATATTGTTTACAAAGTGGAGGGTGAAAATCTGATGCCGCCACACCCTGTCAGATATCCTGTTTTAATATTCAAGGTGAGATGATAAGGCGCTTGTTGTATTGATGGGTTAGCCGAGTGCTAGCACTAGCCAAGCGCTAACACTAGCCAAGCCATTTGTTTCAAGACATGGTAACAAATTACCCTCATTTATATGAGTTAGAACACAAGTGCCTTTGTGGGTTGTTTGTTCCTCGTGTACTTGCACGTGTAGCATAAATCAGGCTTTACTTTGCAATTTCAACACTCTTTCCACGGGAGCAGATACACAGAACAGCACACACACAAAGCTATCATCCATCTGTCCTCATCCATGGCAGTGGTTTGCACTGGTAGAAGGCCAGTGTGTGCAGAGGGCCTGCGCTGCTCTTTCAGAGCCGCGTAATGATCGCTATCAATCTCCTCAGTGTCGAGTCACGTTAGAGAGCTATCAAGGAGGAGAGCTGGCACAGACAGAGCAAGAGAGAGAGAGGGAGAGAGAGAGAGAGAAAGGGAGAGAGAGGAACAGACACAAAGAGACAGAGGGACAGAGAGAGGGAGATAGGGACAGAATGAGAGGGACAGAGAGAGGGACAGAGAGAGCGAACCCTAAGACATCCTACAGAGCAGTATGGCAGTGCATTAATCACAGTGGGTCTCTTGGTGTCCAGGATAAAACTGTCAGTGAAATGTTACAACCAAAATAGAGATGCTACTATAACGCCTGAAGTCCAATCCTGGTTTTCCTGGCTCGCTCGGGCCTGTGACTGAAACACATCACTTTCACTGCCACATTGTGTTGCAATTTATTTTGTTTGAATTCAGCCGTTTTTTTCTGGCAGTCCCCAAACAGATAGGAGCGATCTCGCTGTCACAACGGGCATTTTAGTCTCACTCACAATGAACAGAATGTGAAACAATAAACTGTGTGGGACTGTGTGCCAAGGCAGCAGAATATGGTAGAAATCAAGCTGTCATTTGGTTAATTAGCTGTTTGTCATGGTGCATACACTGCTTTGATTACATTTACATCAAGCTGTACAATGTAATGAAACTCATACATTCACAGAACATAATATCTGATTTACATTACAGCTCTGACCTATCCCGTTCCTGTTTATCGTGGTTAGGTTCTTTGCGATGTCCGTAGTAACACTTTAACGGTTCCAGCTTCAGTCTGAGGGAACAAGATCTTACTGTACTGTCAATGTGTCTCCTTGCCGGCTGTGAGTTTCCACAAGTTCCATCTCTGGGGAAAACTATTCTCAAAGCACAACTTTTTTTTTGTTTTTTTCTCCTTTTTTACTCTTACCATCTACCATAGTGGCACACATGTGACAGTCAAGAGGGTTATGGAACCACCATCTCCCCTACTCCACTACTGCCATCTAAATAATGAATACTCTGCCACTTGCAGTAATCCTCCAGAAGCCAGACCCTGAAATAGAATGCTACCAGACAGCACTAGAGTCTTCTTTCACCTTTCAAAACACATAATGCTGATTCTTGACATCCTGTGAAAATTGCCCACGCACTTGTATTGCCAGTCAGTAGCATACGTACAAGTTTACAAACACAATTCGCTTAGTGTTGAGCTACTGCGGTAAATTCAACGTGATAAAGCTGCATCTGGGTCAGGAGTTGAGAGTTTGCTCGGCGTTCATTTGAAGACAACATCAAAGAGAGTAAGCCAACTATTTCAAAAGGCGTCAAGAGCAAGCCGAAATGGTACAGTAATGGCAAAGGGCACCTCTGGGTGTGATGGTTGATGGAGAGAGAAGAAGAGAGGGAAAGACACAGAGAAAGAGAATATGACAGACGAGAGAGAAAACAAGAAAGAGAGAGTTGAGGTGAGAAAGAGAGAGAGAGAGAGAGAGAGAGAGAGAGAGAGAGAGAGAGAGAGAGAGAGAGAGAGAGAGAGAGAGAGAGAGAGAGAGAGAGAGAGAGAGAGAGAGAGAGAGAGAGAGGAGTGTAAAACGTGTCCTTAATTAGATGGAATGTTTGGCCTCTTCAAGGAACTCCTTCATGTTAAGCCAGAAAAACAGACCAAAGCAGATGAACCTGTGAAGAAATATCTGCTTAAGTGGCCTTTTATTGGAGGATCAAAGGGGCCTCTCTCAGTCTTCTTCCCATCCCGTGTCCCTGATTAATGCAAAGGGTACTGGGACGTCGAGAGACTCCGGTGAGTTCTGATGTGTCCCATTGTATGCTGATGTGTTGACAGCTTTGCCATTTAGAGGTGCTGCATTCAGATTGCTTCCTAACTGCACATCCACAGACAATTATTCCACCCAAAATCATTCTGAAGAAGTGTTGAGCCTTACTCAAAAGGATGCTTGCTTTCTTGTTTCTTTTGTGAGAACCAATTTGAGGACTGTAGTTTGCAATGTTTCTATATACATACACTGTATTCGCCTACGACTGATAAACCCATGATCGATAAGGTGTTTTTGTGTGTGTATATGTGTGATTTGAGCATTTTTATTATAATAATAAAATACAAATGTTTTACATTTGTCAGTCAGCGAAGTGAACTGTGAAAATACATAGTTATCGGTTGCACACAAGGTTGATAAAATACAGAAATTCAAGAGAAAAGTTAAACAAGTTTCTTTGTTCAGAAACGATGTATCCTTGGGCTCCTAGAGCCACTGATTGATGAAGTGGTCTAATGGAAGCAGCAGGTCGACGGGGGATGAAGTCCCTGCTAATCCTTGACCCCGTATGTGAAAACAGCATGTGTAGGAGTTTTCTATTATAAAGTAGCTAAATAGCTTTTTTCACCTCCAGCTATGTTACCCACCCGCTGGCTTGACTGTTGGGATAATGATGCCTGTAAATGTCCCCTGGTAAACAAGCCATAAACAGACTGGTGCCCTTTGCCAGGATCATTACATCATTCACAGGGATATTTCAACCTCGTCAATCGGTAGAATGGGGTAGAATAGGGTAGTATGTGGTGCAGTGAGATTTGGGTTCTCACCGACGAATGAGAGACAAGGAAATGTGATCTTGGATTTGATTGGCTGGCTCATCGTTCAAAAGAAGGGGAAAAAAACGTAACCTTGTTTTTCTTCACAGATTATTTTGTGTCTTTTTTTTGGTTGGTATCATTACAGGATACTTAAAATAATATGTATGGAAGCAGGGGCCCAATCCCGTATTATCTCTGTGCTATGGTAATACAGATGTGGTTGATAATTAAGAGAAAAATACATTAATTAAATTATAGTGTATATTGTTTTGAGAGGATTTTGTGGATTGTGCCAAAACTGGCTCAGTATTAATGTTGAAAGAAATCTCTAAACAGCATATTATATTACACCATAAGAAATCATATATTAAAATTAAACATAAAAGAAAAAACTATTTAAGAAACTCAATGTAATACTTACATAAAATAGTGTGCTGGTTCTTTGAAGACCTCTTACTGCATTATTTCATCATGTAATACTTGAGCACACTAATTTCAAAACACATCCAAAAAAAATCTATTAACTAATTTCATATTCAACACAAACAACAAAAGCAGTTGTTCAAAGGTATTTATAAATCCAAACTCTTACGCATCTTGGAGCATATTATGCTTATCAAGCACAAATTTAATGCAGATGGTTCACATTATGACTAACCTTGCCAGAGGCCTGAATACTTGAAATTACTCCCAAAGCCATGAGAACTGAATGCTAACATGATATTTCAACTGATTCTAACGGTATGCGTATTGTGAGCAAGTGAAAGATGTTGCGTGCTTTGTTTTCCAAACCTGACCTGCAACATATATTTGTTCTCGAAGATGACCCTGGCATTCACCCTGTGAGGGGATTTCATAAATTCCGAAAATATTCAGCTTCTTTGTTCTGCGCAGGCAATTGTAGACGGCTAGGCTTGCTTCCGCAGATCCTTTTTTGTAGGAATATCTCTCTCTGTGTCCCTGACTGAATGTTAGGACAACGCTTTGTGGTGAACAGAACTACAATTCAGTTGCTTTTTTTAAGTGCAGAGATCAGTTTAGGAGTTTGGGGGTTTGTGAAGTAGTGACGTGGTTAAGAGTGTCAGATGTGTGTCGTTGGCTCCTTAACTCAAACACTGTTTGACCTGTCAAAGGCTTGTGTTAGCTCCCTAGCTAAGCACTTGTTCAGAGGGTTGCACACGTAGCACATGGGTAGCTGTGGCAAAATCACAGTTGGCCACATGCATAAATCAAAAACATGCAGAGAACTTACAAAATTACACATTCAGAAAAAACTAAAAGGGAAAAAGAAATGCAAGGCGCAATTAATCAGGCGACTAAAAATACTGCTACCTTGCTCTACGATTCTCACCTTAGCGGCCCTTGCTATAAATCATCATGCTAACTCTGAGGTGGACCTTGTGTGATGCAGCGCCCAGAGAGACAGACTCGTTGCATTTACCTGCTCGCAATTACCTGTAAATGTACACAGAACCAAGGCTGAGTGACCCAGCGCGATGCCGCGAAGTTTCCCACCATTGTTGATGCATCTGCTCGGCTAACGCTGGTCACCACTTCCCAGACACCCATTACTCTCTCTGTCTTGGCGCTCACTGCTCCGCTAAGCACCTCAATCTGTCTCTGTCGGCCAACACAGAGTGTGGAGGCAGCATGGTGAATGAAGAGAAGTCAAGACCCCCCCCCCCCCCCCCCATAAGAAACAGCAGGTACAGTTATGGGTAATTCCAATTTCCCATAATCCTTCAGGTGTTACACTATATGATGATACTGTTTGTACCTGCAGTGGCTGCTGGAGGAATCCCCTAATGTGACACAGTCTTCCCCTGTGACACCATTTCAAAGGCTTAAAGGCATGAAGCACAATCATTGGATTAAATATTTAAGTTATAAAAACAAACAAATGCCTGTTTCAAAAAATTATGAATTCACGTATGGGGTCCTAAGAACCATCTACTGCACTACTATGTTTCAAACAGAATGGGGTCCTAAGAACCATCTACTGCACTACTATGTTTCAAACAGAATTTTGCTCCATAACTCAAAAAAGAAATTCTGGGCAACTGTACAGTAACCTGACTCTGTCAAATTCCAAGCAGCAATCTGTTTCCAATTACTTGCAATGTAAATATTTCCAGTTCAGTGGACTTGATCCCTGTCAGAGGAACACTGCAGATGCAGCATGATCAATTTCCACATGTACAAGCTTGTGTCAGCCATTGTTTAGTATCCAACAACAGAAAATATATCAGACCAAGTGCAAACCGACCAGCACTTCATAAAATGAAGATCCTTGGGAGGATTGAAGGAGATGTGGAGAAGGAAATCTGTTAGGAATCATGCTGCAATATCACTAAGGCCCAGGAAATGGTTGAGCAATTGTACTACTCAGTAATATCCATCTGACAAAATCTGGACATCATTTCCATTTACAACACATGACAATAACCCAAGTTGAGAGTTGCTATTTTTCTTAAAGGCGAAAAAAAAAATTCACCAATGGTAAAATGTGAAAGGAATATAAAAAAGCTGAATATATGTACGAAAGCACAGTTCATGTACAATATCTTTTCTCACCCAGGCGAAGCAAGAGAAAAGTTCAAATGTTACCTTTGAAGAAGGTTGAAGCTATTCCCCCTGGGTCTCTGGTCCACTTCTCATAATGATATTAAAGCATCTTCACAGCAGACAGACACGTGCTCTGGAGATCCTCCACTCTCTAAACGCAGGCACACCACAGCTCAGCCGCGCTGCTGTTTGAGACATCGGTGGCACTCAGGCAAAGCCACAAGGGTTAGAAACCAGCGGATCGGAAAGCCACACAAGCATCGTCCTCCCCTGCCGCACTCACTCACTCTCGCTTTTCGCTCCCGCTCTCTCCTCCCCTCCTCCTCCTCTTTTAACTGGATCTATCTCCCACTCCCCCTCCTAACGTGCGAATGCAGACGGAGTGCAGGACGATTTGCAGCACTCTATCATGGATCGTGTTACGCTGTCGGGATGGTGCGGCAGTCACACATGATAGGCTGAGCTTTGTGTGTGTGTGCGTGCGTGTGTGTGTGTGTCTGCGTGTGTGTGCGTGCGTGTTAACCCTCCAACAGAAATGAAAGGATTGGAGGTTGCCACCATAAAAGCTAAATTGGGGAGAGTGGGTTTGCCCTAGAAACACATCGCCCAGACGATCTGGAAATAGGTGAGAAACACTGACACCAGACATGACACGTGTTCACAAGTCTGGTTTTCACTGCATGCTGATCGAATCAACATAATTGTTCTGACCTCAAAGTGTCTCAGGTAAATAGCATCCTGGAGGAAGGTTTTATATATAAGCAGTTCTCTCTCAGTTATCCATCATGTTGGCTTTGACATACTAGTGTGAAACTCAAGATTTTTGTCAAATGCCAGGACAAGGAGAAATTCCATGTTTTTATGTTGACAAATTACTCACAAGAAGTTGGAAGAAAATACAGATGGTCCAGATATAGACGAATAATAGGAGTCAGCATTCAATCCACTACAGTAAACTATATAGTTACGTATACGCTTCTATGATCATAAATCATAGTGGATGTGTAAGTCCAGTCATAAAATACATACATAAATAATGCAGGTAAAAAAACAACAGATTGCTTTTATCTTTTCTCTGTCAAGGATAGACGGCCTGTCATGTTTCCTGTGTTTTATTGTGGTTAAATGTTTTATCTTGCGTCAAATATTTTCCGGTTTGTTAATGTTTACATACTTTGAAGAAAATAAAAACTAAGAATGTCTTTAATCTTTTAAGAATTGTACATTATTTAAAGTAGTGTGTTCACTTGAACATTTTCAATAATATAAGGATATATGGTGTTTTTAAACCAGTAATATATACGTCACAGAAGAATTTGAGATGAAATCCTGACACCTACAACTGAGAACCTGTTGTTCGACATGCTCCCTACGACAGTTGATACAAGTCGGGTAGAATCAGTGATGAAACCCTAGTTTACTGGGATCACTTCAGCCTTGGCGTAGAGCCTAGATGGAGTAAAACATATGAGTGAAGTATGCTCCTAAATGTGAGCACATCCAAGTTGTTCATGTTAGAAGTGTTTGCCCCCAACAAATCTGTAAATATTTATGATAACTTATTAGCCCTTGCTTCCAGCTTTAATTGTGGACCTTTCTGACACGATTACTGAATATTGTCACTGTATTAAGTACAGCCGTGGCCAAAAGTATTGGGAGCCACATACATTTTGTGTTTGCAAAGCCTGCTGGGCCTTGGCATAAAATGACTGCTAACATAATTTCAGTAAGTCAAATCATCAGCACAGGGGAAAGTGTGAACTAGTTCTATCCAGGTGAAATCACTATCATTCTGATTGGATTTTAAGAGCAGATGGACTGCTGTAAAAGAGGGGACTATTTGCATATATTGAAAATGTTCACCCCAAAAAAGCTTTAAAAAATATAAAATGTGCCTTATTGTATTCCAGTATTCTATACAAATATGTGAAAACATTTTCCTCAAATAATGAACCAGCAAACTTTGCAAAATAAATTTTTCATTGCCAAAACTTATGCCCACGACTGTACAGTAATGAGGCCTTTAGTAAGATAATTTTTAAAATAAACAGTTTTTAAATGGTTAGTGTGAAAATGCAAAGTTTACATGCACAAATAGCACTGGTATCAGCCAATATTTCTGATACACTGAATATGAATTATTTCAAACTGTGGAGACAGCCTATTCGATTCAACATTAAGAAATGCATAATGTGATATTGATCTTGAATACATAATTTAAAAACATGCCACAACTGCAGACTAAAATGACTGCTTATGTGTTAAAGATGCATTGTCGATATGTGTACTCATTAAATCATCAATTGGAGAAACATAATATGTTGCTTCATCCAACAGCATAAGTAGGACTGTGTTTGGGTACTACAACTGATTATGACACCAACAGTCAACAATAAATGTAATGTCTTTCAATCAAACCTCTTCCTTTATATTATAATAATTTACAAATTATGTCTAAACTGAGACTACCTCCATCACAGCGCATTCATAGTAAAACTGTGTGATCTGATTACCACCTCACCTTAAGATTAACTCAGTCCTGACAATCGTTGAACAGGCAAAAATCTTGTGTGTAACATTTGCCTTAAATATCACCTAAATACCCAAACTAATCGGTATATTCTGTGAGTAGATTCAGTTCTACAACAAAAGAGCGTTCTTCCCAGAACTGGTAGTCGAGGGAGTGCCCCAGTTACCCGTGCGATGAGGGTTATCCACGCGGGTTGTTTTAATTATTCTATCCATCATCGAAGTTCACAAAGCGTATTTGGGACCCAGGAAAAGCAGTAATTTCGAGATAGGCATTTTCATATCTGTCCTGTTTTAACACCCTGGGGATTTTACATTTTGTGATAACATCTTCCTTTAACGTTATTCTTTTTTTTTTTACATTATTTCCAAGTCACATAAATTGAAGGACATAGAAGTGGAACAACGAGCCTGTTAATGTGCGTATCCCTCATGTCCCATTTCAATGTAAACACTCTTTATAGTCACAATTGACCCAGATAGCGCAACACATCCTCACAAGACATACATATGGATATCAACAATTATCCCCCTAATTGTGTCACATCAACAACAGGTTACAGCTTGCCATGATAATGGACTTTTCAGGGACTTGGTGGAGTCAAGACAGCCTGGTTAGATTTACAGTTCCGTACAGTAATTGTGCTTGTGCAGTGAAGACAGAGGTGGTGAGAAAGGGCCATCCCAGGAATAAATATCAATCTACAGATATGCCCAGCCCAGGTCAGCAGCCCGAGGTGAGCCATCCTCTGTCAAAACAGGCTTACCCCTAAAGCCGTTGGATATACAGCCACCTACAGCCAAGCGGCCTGTTCTCCCAACAGCTGCATGAACAAACAAGAGAAAGAGGCGGGGGGAAGTGTCTGCACTGGCAAAGATACTGCAGTGAATTTCAACTGAGTAAACAATATAGGAGAGGGGCCATGGTTTATTTTTTTCCGTTTCTACTTACACACTTCATTCTCTAGCAATAAAAACGGGGGACGGGGGGGGGGGGACGGTCTCCGTCTCTCACTAAATGGCGGGTATTCATCGAGGTGTTTGAGTGGTTTGACATGCTGAGGGCGCCTGAAATGCTGATGTTTATTATATAGTGAAAAGACAGAGAGATAGAGAGGGAGAGGGAGGGAGAGAGAGGAGAGAGAGAGAGTGGATGCCTCTGTGCTCTTGAGGACATCTTTGGTGTCCATCCAGCTGGCCTTTAGAATATGGATTATTTGGCTGAAATGGCTGGGGCTCACCCCATGGGGGGCTGGCGGGGGTGGGGGGGCTCGGGCCAGACACCCCGCAGAGACCCCTGGTGGGGGGACGCTGTGAGCCCCCTGGTCCTCCAGACTGGTCACTTGCAACCCCCAGACGCTTCCCACACCAGCTCCTTGTGTCCGCGTGTGAAAGGAACCCAGAGAGAGGAGGAGGGATACAGCAGAAGGGACAGAGAGAGAGAGAGAGAGAGAGAGGGAAGAGAGGAGAGAGCCAGATAGACAGAGAAGGGAGGATGAGAGAAAAGAGACAGGTGAGAAAGAGGAAAGAGAGAGAGAGACAGAGAGAGAGAGAGGATCGACAGCAAGCACCAGCTATTCTGCGCAGATTCTAGTCACCCTATCAAAGCAACATCTGAACCTGCTCCTCTGTCAAAAAGAAAAAAAAGGTCCCAGGGTGCAGCTTTCCCTTTCACACCGTCAAGGCGACAACAACCATGGGGTCGACAGCGACACAGCACCGTGGTAATGACTGAAACGAAGCAGAGGTCCAGACGGGAGAATGAGGGGCCCAGACACAAAAGTCCAGAACAGTGGGAGGTCTGCCTTGCCGTGGATAAATGGAACTGGTGATTTCCCATCTCCTCTAGTGCCCTCCAGGCACAGCCAATCACTGCCAGGGAATAGTGGCGCCCCTGCCAGCCAGCCAGCCAGTCGACGAGCTAGCAGAGGGAGCTGAAGTCTATCTGCTAAGACCACCACAAAGGAAAGGCCTCAGGTTCCATCACTGCCGACTTGTTTTCAATCTATTATTGATGGCAACCGTATACCCAATACTTTTCCCTGATTTACTGGATTTTATCACTGTTCCCTTAATAAAAGGCTATTTCTGGAATTCCTTAGCAACCTTCTGTGATGGATATTGTACAAGCTACAGTTAAAGGAGGAATCTGAGGAGAACATTTAGTCAAACATTCATCAAGACGGCCTTTTCATTCATTTAGTAGAATTAAAACTCTAATGTTGAAGACTTTCATTACTTCCAGAACAACGTCACCCGATGGCTGAATAAAATAACCCATATGTGAACAATTATAGTTTTTCAATGCACACAGAAATGATTAACACACGATGATCTCAGGTCAAGTTGTAGCAAAACCAAAAAATTATCCGTTAATCATTTAAGGATTTCATTGCTCATAGCAACTTCTTCACAAATCAGATTGTACAAATGCATCCTCCTATACGGTACATCTAAGTGAACTTTGTAATCGCCAACCACCAACAAAGAGCCAAAAAATATCAACCACATCCAAGACTGTTCTCAAATTATCTATCCCTGAGGGTTAAAACGTTGCAGCTTTTAACTGTAAGGCAATTGCTTTGCATTTCATGGCATCCAAACCTAGATTATTACTAGCCACACTTCAAAGATTTCTTCTCAATCTTGCCTGGAAACACAATCAATCTGCTCTGTATTCATGGTCGGAACGGGCGGCCATCTTTCTCCTTTGAGGATGCCCAACGTCTTTGACCGATCTGCAGTCGATCCCCTAGATTGTGGCTAATCATCATTACTGGCTGCTGAAACAATGACTTTCCTTCAGTGGCAAAGTTTCAAAGACACTTGAGATCCCGAGGTTTTCTTTAGGTGTTTTGCGGCTTAAGTCTGGCTTAGAGGTATTAAGACCGACATGGTCCTAACCAAATGTGCACTCAGATTGTCCATCACGTCAGAAACTGACTCTTAGGCGGTATACTTGATGCTAGGAGGTGATGCCAGGGTCCATTGGCTTTTTACAGACGATAAATCTGATCACAACTTTCAATTCGGCAGCAACAGAATTTATGATCACGACACGTCGCAAGCGACAGATGAAGGGTTCTGACAGTGAGCACAGCCGACGCGTTGATGGACACAAGTTAGAGAAAGCTCCAGAATGGACGACCGATTATGAAAAATGACTTGTTCCACACAGTGCTTAAAGGTTAGGTCTCTATTACACGGAGAGCCAAATGTCAGCAGTATCCCTTGAAAGAGTGGACTCCGATATTAATGGAGAGGCCAGGGATTTCGGCTTCCCCTGACTGCGTTTCCCCTTCTGCCAGACACATTATTCATTTGTTGTCAGTAAGCACCTGGTGCATGCAACACATACATCTACAAACTAAATGATGGAAAGAATATGTCCCCCGATAACCAGCCGGTAGAGAAAAACAACGTAGTTCACACTTGATTGGGATAATAATAAGAAAATAAAAGCTGGAGCTGCAAATGTGCTTGCTTGCCAACACGAGTGGAGTTGTCGACCACGGCATATTAGCATAATGCTACATTTTCTTGCTAATGTATTCCTCTTTTTTGATCTTTCAGCTACATCTGAGACTGAATGCACGGAGCAAAGCAGGCAAAGGGTAAATTAATCATTGTTTAATCAAATATTTTACTTCTCTGCACTAATCTCAATGTCCTTGTTAAGGATGACAATCCTGAACAATCCTTCTGTAGATTTAATTCACCTTCATTTTAACAGGTCATGTTGAGTCCAAGTTTTTTGTAATAGAGAATAGCTATATAGCAACTGCTATATGAATGCTGCAAATAATTTGTCCAGGTTTTACTTTAAATAGATAATATTGTCCCTATACTCCAGAAAGCTGTTCAAGTGCTTGGCCTGTACAGCGATGCCACACTGAACTAATGTATGACAGCAAGGTCTGTATCGTGAAAGGTAATACCCAACATTGCGCCGTAATGATAAGATGATGTAATGTATTATGTAGGATGTCATCAGTCACTTAATCTAATATGTAACAAAGCTACTGTGTGGGGCCAATTCTGTGGTGTGTTATTTGTGAGTAATGATGTTACGCCAGCGTAAATATATTGTGTCATGCGGCAGAGGGGTGGAAGAAAAATTCTCTCTAAAGCCGTTTTAATGAAGTCCCAAATGTCATCCTCATACTTCTTTTGAGAGCACACTCTTAAGGATCTACCGTAGAAATATGCTATCCCTCGGTGCCCTCTGTCTTCAAGTGATTTATAAACAAACAGCTTGTGTGAGGGAAGCCTGTAGAAGTGAAATATGCCGTTCGCGAGATGAAGTTCAAAGCCAAAATGCTGCTTGTTTAACAGGTGTTCAAATCTACACTATTAACAGCCATCGTCCTGATTGGAGAGGTTGGATTGCACACTGAGCATCTGATTGGCTCTGATTAGGGTGGGCTTGAGAACTGCTCTCCAAAGAAAGTGACCAATTGTTGGTGTACAGTATTTGACAGGGTGAGAAACAGTCCCAGTAAAACCACACAGAAAAGGCTATAATAATCATAAAGCGGGATAATTATGTTTGATTTACCCATTGTTAATTGTCACACAAACACATACATATGATGTTAATAACCTATAGCCATCAGCAAACAACCTCCTAGCCACTTTAAATGCTGATAAACGCGGGACTTTTGCAGCACAGAGCACCATACTGTAGCAAGGCATGTGTCCAAATTATGGAGATTATTTGACAGCTATAGAACAGGGGAGTGTGTGAAACTTGAACTCAAATGAGAAGAAACACAGTCCTCTGAATGCTGCAGGATAACACAATCCCCCAGTGACAGATCTACATTTATTATATTTCCACAAAGTCTGACACTTAATTCAGTCTGGTGGGGGTGGGGGGGAGGGGGGGGGGGGGGGGGGGGGGGGGGGGGGGGGGGGGGGGGGTGTCAGATGTGTGGGGTGAAAACCATATAAAGCTCATTGGTATGCATCCTTGATGAGGCAGAAATATATTGAAGCCTTCAAATGAACAATGATACTGTGTTTACAATTCAGGTATCCATCCTGACACTGTCCTCTGCTGACAGGGACTTCACTTAAGACCATCTCACTGAAAACGATCTCACTTAAGACCATCTCAAAGAAATAGATAGATAAGACACGCATTCCTTTTCCTGCGGTCACGAAAAAAATGACCACATCAAGACATCATCCAAACCCCATCAGACAGTCCCGATTGATGCCCCCCAAAAAAACAAAAAACAATAGCTGGCAAACACTCTAACCTATTCGCCAAACGCTTTGTCATTGAATGCCCCTGCACTGGCCCATTGTCTAATGCCACTATTGAGCCCTCTAAAAGGATAGAGTGGGGTAACAAGATGAATGGGCTTTGACCTCCGAGTTGCTAAAAGGCAACCTAACCAATTTATCTGAGTGACCTCCACAGTTGGCAGGGAGGACCCCTAGCCTCCTTCAGGCCCCTGGGCTGGATCAATACCAGGCAGGACAGCAGAGCCCTCGGCAGGGACACAGCCGGCAGTGACACAGCCGGCAGGGACACAGCCGGCAGTGACACAGCCGGCAGGTACACAGCCGGCAGGGACACAGCCGGCAGGGACACAGCCGGGCTTTCAGGTCCTTGCGATGGCTCACTGCCGCTTCCATCCTTCTTCTAAACCACCAGGATGAGCTGTAACAAGCCAAGACACGTTCCATGGGTGGCCGCACTCATAATGGTGCCTAAATATATATGTGTGTTGACAGGTTAATCACACAGCACAGGTAGAAACAGCGAGGTAACTACCCTATCTCCCCCCCAACCCCACCCACATGATGTGACATTTTAACTGGCATTTTCTAAAATGGCAACCCCATTTCTATTTGAGATACTGAAGACATCTGGAGCAGTTTTTTTTGCGTGTGAGACAATGTGGAGGAGATACAGCTAGAGTACACCACATTTATATAAGATTGCGAAATTAACTCACTCACTCCAGTGTTTCCCCTACCATTATATTACGGGGGCGACCCGCCCCCCCAACGGCACTCCCAACGGCACAAAATAAGTCATTTAAGGTTACCTTTCCTATAAAACAGGTCTATAGCTTGCTCTTTTATTAAACAAACTAAACGGCCTTATGTTATTTATCTTATTTACACGACGGCGGGTCATTTCTGTCTCTACATGGTCGCCGCCCCCCGCCCCCCCCCACCCAAAGCTGTAAACCTAGGGGAAACACTGCACTCATATAAATAAATAAAAAATCCTGATTAAAATGCATCCTGTAAATGTTCCGTGGCTTGAGTCATAGTTGAAATGCTACAATAACTTCACAGGGAATATTCCTTACAAAAGCTAACATCCTGTCTCATGTCCATTGTGTTTTAGGGTTGGACAAGTGCACTGCTATAAACCCATCGTATCAAATATGATGTGGTTGTCTTTGAAAATAAAGCAAAGACAAGACAGTATGGTTTTCTCTGAACATTCATCAGTTTACGCAATATACAGTTTCAATCGTTCAAATCTATATTCTGTAAAGTGCTTAGGCTTGCACTGGCGATGAGATGAATTGAGAACAGCCTGTTATTTGAGCATGCCCTCAGTAGTCATGACATCCAATGCCTCGGCTTGCCTCAGAAGTGACCACATATTCAGGATACTTCACTCTGGGAAGCTGGGACAAGTGCTTTATGTATTCTGATACCATTCATTTTTAATCACGACCAGAATATTCTACCTAACCACTTCCAACTCACTAGCTGTAGGCTGAAAGACTTCCCTGTCCTCGTCTTACACAACTCTGAGCTTCAATGCAGAGAGACAAAGTGTGGGGGAGGGTACCACTGCAAATTTATTACAATGATTGTCTTAATTTATCATATTTATCTGTATCCCATCCGAATACTTTCTGGCTTCGGAAGTCTTTACCGAAAGTACGGTTTAATTATGATGCATTTCCTGCCTCACATACAGACGTATCTACACAAGTTTGCTCTTGTATGTTTAGCATGAGAGAGAGAGAGAGAGAGAGAGAGAGAGTGAGAGAGAGGGGGGGAGAGAGAGAGAGACAGAGAGAGAGAAAGAGAGAGGGAGGGAGACATAGTGAGAGAGAGAGAGAGAGAGAGAGAGAGAGAGAGAGAGAGAGAGAGAGAGAGAGAGAGAGACAGTGAGAGAGAGTTGTTTTCGTATTTTGTTTAAATTTACTGTAATTTTTCAAAATTTCTAATCTATTATTTGATTATTACTATTATTATTATCATTATATAACCTGGTGTATGTGCGTATGTATGGGTATATACGTGTGTATATATACATTTGGGTGTATGTACACGTGTGTATGTGTGTATATATATATATATATATGTGTGTGTATCTATTTACTTATTTATGTATTTATTTCTACCGATTATTTGGCAACATTAATAATATACCAACTTGAATAATAATAACATGGATACAAGTTGTACACCTGTGTGGTGTAGCTACACGTATGTATATGTTAAACTGCCGTGTGTGTCTCTCTGTATGTAAGTGTATGAAATATAAGTATATATAAGGCCATGATTTACATTGATGAATATTTCTGTAATTCTACCGTTGCTTTGGCAAAATGAATGTTATATGTATATATATGATATGAACAATTGTTGTTTTCATGCCAATAAAGAAAGAGGGGGACAGAGAGGGCGAGAGAGGGAGAGATAGGCTGAGAGCAAGGAAAGAGCTCTCCACACGAGTGCAGTGGTGGAAGGACGGTGGAGAGCAGAGGGAACCTTCTAGACTCTAATGAGTTTGACAGTGAAAGTGACACCATCCTCCCTGGCCACTGTCATGTGATCACTCATCACAATGGCTCACCACTTCCTCCTCTGTGTGTTGACCTTTCTACCACGTGTAAAATGTGTGTGCTTAGTTTGTGTGTGTGGCGTAGCTGTGTGTGTGTGTGTGTGCGCGAACAGTTTTATCTCAACACAGTATATCAAAGACGATCCTATCTGTTTGATGATGAAATTAAATCACCCAACCATTTGAAATACCACTGCATGACTATTCCCTCCATACATGTTCCCTCCCTATCTGACTTATCTCCATGTGACTAAACCACGTGAATCATGTTTAATACCATGCCATGTATGTGATAAGATTTTTAAATCACTCTTCACCGCTTTAATGCTTCTATAAATTTCCATCTTATCTACAAGACATAGATAGGCCTACACACAGTCCTGTAATGGCTATTCAACAACTTTTATTTCCAATCAATATCTCAGCTTGTAGGGGTGGTGTTGTGACTGAAATAGGAAAGCCAACAGCAAGACGTTCAATCAGCTTTGGTTATTTCTGGGTGTTTGACAAGAGGGGATTCGATTTGCTTTCAGGTTTTCGACAGCGATGATTGCTGGGCGATGAAACAGCACGATGGGGGAAACGTCTCATCGACTGAAAGAGAGATCTAGAAACCGGTGCTGGATTACTGGATTGATGTGGTTTCTTTTGTGGAGAGGGTCATCATGATCAGAAATCAAGAGTATACAGCTTTGGACTTACTCACTGCCAGGCCACAACACTTGATTAACACCCGATTCACTCAAGTCCACTTGTAGACCATGACCAACACTGGGTCAATGACATGGATCAATTACTGGAAAGTATTTGAAAGTAATTGAGTTGACACTTCCTGTAAGGGACTGTTTTATTGGTTTAAGGGCAGTGGAAGAGATGAATCTAAGCCCCCCAGGTAGCAGACAGCAGTAAGAGGACACAGAGAGCAAGGTCATTCAGCGCTGCACCGTTTGTCAAACCCCAGTTCGAAAACCCTCCACAAAAACAAGCTGGGAAAACGTCCACAAACACTAACAATAGGCTCCCAGAATATTCAATAGTCAATTTCTAATACAATTACTCAATTAAACTGACTGATGAGAGGCAATGAGGCATTCTCTCTGGAGGACAGTTAATAGTACGGTGTGGTAATTGACAATGGTGGAGTAAATCTTAATCATAATAGCCTTTTCCTGCTCTGCGGCACACAACACAAGCACACCGATTGGTTTGCCGGTCTGGACAGAAAGAGTATGGTTCCATTACATTCTGCTCTCAAGAGTCCGACTGGAACCTAATTCAAAACTTGGAAAGAAAAATCCCCTGAGGTAGACAATGGTGGAACATATAAAAATGCATGCATTGGTAATAAAAGTATTCCCTGCATTAGTAGAGTTCAAATGAAATTGACTGTTCCTCTGGTGAAGAGCTAGGAACCTATTCCCAGCACCCCTGTCGTCTTGTACCGGAATAGAAAGTAGAAAGTATTTATGTGATGGATGATCTCACTGCCCGCTATGACACCTTGCGGCTGAACACGCGTCAAATGGTGTCCCACATACTTCGCCACCCAGCGAACCACGGCGGCAGCCCTAACTGACAGCACCGAGGAGGACCAGAGTGAAGGGGAAATAACGATGCAACATCAAACGTACAAATCGTCCAGCTTTCAGTTTGAAGGGATGAGAGAATGTTCCCACAAGGACCAGAGACTCAAAGACATGGAGCCGCTCTGGAACTCTCTGGAAAGATGGGATTGCTTGTGTCTCAGCCAGTTTTTGAGTTTTCCTCAAATGCATCACAGATGGTCAGACCCTCTGACCAAACGGGTTGATTTATTCCGTAGATGTTCGACTTGGTTCGTATTGAATTATGAATGTGATGAGGGAGTATATTTGTCTTCCCACAATCAATAGACTGATTCCACTGTCACATAATGTGGCACGGATCTGTGACAGGAGTTTGACAGATAATGTGTCACTTTCACCTCTTAGGAATCCAGCTGCATGTGTGTGTGTGACAGGAAAAGATAAATAAAAAAGTGAGAGTTTGAGAGAACGAGAGAGAGACTGAGAGAGAAAGAGGGGGATTGAGAGAGAGAGAAGAGCAAGAGGGAGAGAGAGAGAAAGAGGGAGAAATATGAGAGAGGGAGAGAGAATATAAGGTGCTTCCATGCTCCATCTTTGGAGCATGCTGTGCTATACTGCACATCACACTTCCTTCTCATGCGATTCAATTAACCTTTTACTGGAAGGGTTCACACAAAAGGAGCTAAGAGTCATATTCCGTCCTAGAATTGGTGTGTAAAACTGCCAGGTAACCCAGCTAGCTGTCTCGATTGTTTGAATAATTCTGACTTATTTTGAAATCAGATCACTCATGATATGAGTCAAAATGAAAGAAACACCTAACACATCTCTTTGAAAAACAGCGTTCAATTCAACACGGTACTAACTGTAGATATAAAAGACACTAGCTTGAATATTCTAGTCGTTCTAAACCCAAGGTTAACCGTTTCGGTTCAAAAGGATTGAAGACAGGGGCCTTTCTGCTCACCTGGCCACCCGACAAATGTTGTCACAAGAGCGACATCTCACAGTCAACGTTGTCGAGCTTTCTGTCATGGCTGTTGAGCGCGAGCGTGCATTAGCTGTTTTATGACGTTTGACGCTGCTGATGAAGACTGCTGCCGTTTTCTCCGCCAGCGATGGGGCGGTGACAGCGTTGAGAAATAAAAACAAACCGGGCCTAGCTCCGTTTCAAAGCCGTACGGTCATTCATGTTTAATGAGGGGTATGCACACAGTATTGATTGTGAGTACACACGGAAGCCAACCTTGGGGAGGGGAGATGGAGAATGTGTTTCCGTGGGTGCGTTCAGGACACTTCAACTGCAGTTCCTCTGCTCTGACTTGACTTACATTTAGTCATTTAGCAGACGCTCTTATCCAGAGCAACTTACAGTACAGGGACATTCCCTGATGCAAGTAGGGTGAGGTGCCTTGCCCAAGGACACAGCGTCATTTCGCACGGCCAGGAATCAAACCGGCAACCTTCTGATTAATAGCCCGATTCCCTTACCGCTCAGCCATCTGACCCCCCATCAGACTTGGAGCTCGGACAGTACCTTGTCTGTCTTGGAAGCTCCTCTTCCTGCACGCTCAACCTTGAGTGATGTTGACACTTCATCAAGGGGCAGAGTTGTTTCACTTATTGAAAAGTACATTTTATTCTTAATAAATCATAAAAATGGGCTGAACCACATGTTACATGGTGCGCTCTGTAGAGCTGTTCGGGTCTATTTTGTGTAATTTATCTAAATTCACACTATGAGTAGGTGGAACCTGCCTTGATAAACAGTCCTGTTTATCAAGTCTCACTCTGATTTAATTCAGATTAATTAATCTACTAGGTTCACTGGCTAAATAAGATGTTGACACGTGCTCACGTTTGGGTTCTGAAAGGATGTTAGTGTGAAGAGAAAACAAACCAAACTCCTTACTATTTGTTCAACTTAAGCTGAGCTAACTTGAATTGAGAGCCAGTTAAGAAAATAAAGGTGTCAACCTGGGTATCAATTCTCGGAACAGTTTCCAACTGTAAACCAAGGTCTTTAAAAAAATAAATAAAAAAAAACGGGCACACTTAAATCTTTGTCTTTTTCCTTCTCAGATCCAGGAAGTTACCAGTTGCAGATGCTATGCTCTATCAGTCTGCCCACACTCCCGTTCTCCTCTGTGTCTAACACTCTCCAGAACGGGGCAAATTAGAATGAAATATTGAGTTCATTTATGAATAAGTGGGGCTGAACGGCCCTTTGTCTGAGATTCAGAATGCATATTCAGTTGATGGAAACCTTTGGATGGGTCATTTCTCTTAGCTGCTTCATTAAATAGTGAAAGTCGAAAGTGCAATACTTCATGACTAAAAAAGGGGGCAAGATCTATGGCAGGGAGACAAGAGCTTTATAGATAAAAATGAAAGTCATGTTGAATATGAGACACGCACTCAATAAGTAATCAGAAACGCTTTGTTGGTTATCTTCAAAATGTCTTAATCCTTTGCGGTGAAAGACGAAGAAAAAAATATGCTAAGATACAAACTAAACAAAAGACATGGGAAAGGTCACGGTTCCATCTTAAGAAATAACAAGAACAACATAAATCCGGATGCCATTTCTGGTCCCTAAATGAGTAGTTCCATACCTGTGAACAAGACGTTTATAGTGGGCGAGATAAAAGCCTCAGCGGGGAGTCAAACTAACAAGACCCAATCAACAGCAGCCCTCCAGACTCCTCCAGAAGAGACTCCAAAGGAGAGAGGCTGTGGGGGGGGGGAGGGTCGCAGCGCGGAGGAGTTTTTTGAAGACAGCTTCTCGGTAGCTTCAGAAACTCTGAGATTGGAGGTTTGGTTTACACAATGCATGTCTAGATATAAATACATACATAAATAAATAAATAAATAACAAAAAAACATGGCTGCCAGAAATAGGGGTTGAGGAGGTGCCTGCAAATTGTCCGTTTGGTTGAGCGGTTTGACTCTATTTGCTTTGAATTACATTAAAACGGAGCTTAATGACGATAGGAGAAAAAATATGGCAGGTTTCTGTTTTGAGGGCAATCATAAGTAACACTGTCATTGCCTGTGATTACTTTATTACAAATTAGTTGCCACAGTTCTGACAGCTTCTGAAAATACGTTTTTGATCGATTTTAGGTATTATATCACAATGGATGAAGTCCACAAGAATTCCCTTACTTTAAAGTTTGACAAATCACTTTGGCAATTAGTTTAGTGAAAGCATGAAATTAAGAT
Source organism: Osmerus eperlanus (assembly GCF_963692335.1). Classification (NCBI taxonomy): domain Eukaryota; kingdom Metazoa; phylum Chordata; class Actinopteri; order Osmeriformes; family Osmeridae; genus Osmerus; species Osmerus eperlanus. Next base: position 16,418,736 of record NC_085030.1, read on the forward strand.
GCATGTTTTTTGATGGTGATGGCAAATAAGCTAAACAGAAAAGTATTTATCCGGTCTCCAGCACGGTCTTGAGCATATAAATATGTCAAAACAAAAAGGCACACAAATGGATATGCATGTATAAATTATACATCTAAATTCACCTAAATAAAAAATAACACAGCATCTAAATATAATGCAGGGCTTTCAATTAAATTGCACTAGACTGACAAGTATATACACATCAAACTTCTCGCTACAAATAAAACTGTGACTCTGTAGCAACAAACACAAAGAGAATACATTCAATATATCTTCGTTCAAAGCACAATCCAAAACATTATCATTTAAATCACTGTAGCAGACTGTTTTTTCGTGAATTGTTTGAGGCACCAACAAACTGCTTTTAAGACTACCCCACATCTCCAGTTTCAGGTTTTGTGTGTGATCAAATTTGCACTTCAAACCATTGAACCCACTTAATCAGCCATTGTACGTGCTCGTTGGACCAATGTAGAATTTCGAAGCTAAATCTCTGACAGAGGCTTACAATCTAGCTTTGATTACTTGCTGGCCTGTGGGGAAACTTTATCAAACTCCCTACAGAGGGGCCAGGTGACCACCCGACGCTCAATTGGAAGACCAAATTCCTTTCCACAGGAGGCCCTGAAACACGCCTTTGATCCACAGAAAGCAGTCGCACAGCTGGCCTCCTCCCTTATATACTATTCCCACCAACCCGCTTGTTACACACACGGCTTTCACCAATGATTTTCTATTTCCTGTCGCCCATCCAGGCCAATCAGCCACTGGTCTGCAGTGTGTGTGTGTTTTATGTGTTTATTTATTCGTCTTTGAAAATATTTTTGAATATTCCACATGCATGAAAAAGCGTATAAAAATACACAAGTGTCAGACTTACCGATCTCGGTGTCCGATTTATTGTCCATTTCCGTGTCGGTGAGGGTGAGGACGGAGTTCGAACGGCTTGACAGGCACGAGCTTTGGCCCGACTTAGCCCCCCTACCCCAGAGATCCATGGTACGATCCAGGGCTGTGGGCTCATGGTTTTCTGTGGGGACTGTTCCTCTAGTGTAGCTGCTTAGGGGGTGTGACAGACCTGTCTCTGGGCAGAGTGCCAAGCCTCTGCGAGAAGATGGTTCACATATCCCAAGTTGCCTCAATGAGAACGCCTGCCCTGTAAAAAACATATAACAGGCAAGATTAAATAAGACGCTTCTTCACCAAGCCACAGTTTGATCTTACTCTAAACATGTTAGTTAAAAGCTGAGACATTTTTATAAGTTGTACAAGGGTGGAAGGTTTTTGTTCAGTTGTAAAAGGCTGAACTTGAGGTCACTCTGAATCAAAATGTATTGACATCTTAACAATAGGCAAGAACTACCTTTGCTTAGAGGTTATATTGGTTGACTTCCCAATACAGAGCATCAGAAAACAATTTTCTTTACAGGATTGTCTTGATTTTACAGAAAATGAATTTTGAAAAAAGCAAAACACCATTTGACTTTATCCAATCACACAACACTGTCTAGTTGTCATGGCGAAACTGGACTTTTTAACTGGTTATCAAATAAAACGTCAAGGTTGGATTGAAAATGTGGATTCTGATGTTAGCAATAAAATAAATTATGGGTTTACAAGATTATATCTCATGTCAGGGTAACAATAATACCGTGGACGGCGTATTTCTTGTAGATGGAAAACAAATCTGATGGATATTATCTAATAAATACAAATGCTTTAGTGTCAGGCTTTTTATGGTATGGTCTTCATAAAATGTAATAATGAATTTAATATCAAATACATTTTTATAAAGACCCAATGTGCAAATATATAGATTTGTACTTAGAAATACAAAATAATAGATTATTGGAAATGTAATGTATGACTGTAATTACGAAGTAAATTGCTTTATTCCTGACATTTTATCAAATAATTCCTACAGAAAAACACAAAACATAAAACTTTACATTTGGACTTATACTATACATAGAAAACGTACAGTAAAATCAAGCATTATACAATCATAGTGTGCTATTCTGTACCTAACAGTAAAGATAAATAGGTACTGGTAACTGATATGAAGATTTTTTCCTCTCTCATTTCAGAGCTATCAAAATAGAAGTCAAAATTATATAATTACATAATTATAAAGTAATTTATATAATTTAACAATGCTAATTATAGCAAATATGTTTAGTTTATTTTTTTATCTGATAGATGATAATAACACTCATTCACTGCCATGATCAAATACTCTTTCAAAATGATTTAAGCATTAATTCCTCCCACAATGTCATTGTAATCATTATTTTTCAAGTGGGCGCCAATTAACTAAAATCTTTGTGAATTATGGAATGACATTGAAATAAAATGTTTATGACCTGTTCATAGATAATCAACATTCCATAAAAATTATTGAGAAAAAATGACTGGGTTCTTTATACGGGTCATAAAGTGGGGTTGCTTTCTAGGTGTGTTCAAAAACCTGCAGATGTGTGGCGACTGATAGTGTGTGGGTCGACTGATAGTCTGAATGTCGTAAAACGATGAGTACTTGGAAGACCGGGAACACATCACTTTAGGGGTGTGACACTCTCAAATCATTCAGTTGGCGAACACCAGGGGATGTTATTAGGAAACGTAACTCGACTCTGCTTTGCGATCATTGATTTAGTTTACATCGTTTTTTTTCTTCCGGCAAAACCACTCCTCCCTGCAAAGCTACCACATCGAAATTTGGCATTCGGTTTGTACATGCGGTCCGTGACCTGTCGACCCACTCTGATCCGAGTCTAAGGACACCACTAACCTGGTCTGGCGTAGTCAATGGCCTCCTTGAGAGCCATCTCCTGGATCCTGCCTCCAAACAGCATCTGAGATGGGTCATGGTCGTAGGCCTGGATGGTCTCGCTGGAGCTGTAAGACTTCTGGGTAGGCACCCGGCAGGCCTCCTTGTCTCTGTAGGCCAGGGAGGCGGTGTAACGCCGTTCTCTCTCTCTGTCTCTCTCTCTGTCCCTCTCCCGTTCCCTCTCCCGGTCTCTCTGGCTCTTGGACAGCGAGCAGAAGGGCTTCTGCTCCTTCAACTGTTCCATGCTGCCCGCATGCTGGGTCTCCCCCCGTTCTCCTTCTCTCCTTCTCTCCCACCTGGACGCTCACCTCTGTGGACGTTCCCCCGCACGCCTACCCTGTCCGGAAGACGCCTTCTCCTCTTTCCTGTCCTCTTCCGGCCGTCGGCTAGACGGCGCTGCGTGCTTTCAGCCCTGTTCCAGAGCTACCTGGCCAACTGAGGAGAGGGTAGAGGGAGACGAAAAGCTCAGATAACACTAATCCGGACACTTAATCTTCAAAAGCTCACATTCACCCCCCCCCCCACCCACCCCTTCCGCTTCAACCTGCTACCCCTAACTCTTGAAACCCCACCCGCACTCGCTTACATGCATGAACTCCCCTTAAGAAGCAGATCCTGTCCCCCCCCCCCCTCCTCCTTGTTATTTATTTGATTCTTTGAAGCCATGTTTTCAGACTATAATTGTCACGAAAAGTATCGCTCACTTCTACGACAACACATTTTATGAAGGTTTGAATACTGTTGATTGAGAGATTTTTTGTAAACCATTTTTTAAAGCTTGAAAATGATGGCTGAAGAGAGAACTCTACTAATCCGCCCCCCCCCCCAATAAAAAAAAGTGGTGGTGGGGTGCCCTAGCGTGAATCTCAAGTGTTTATAACAAGTCTTCTCCACTGCCTACAGATAGCCACACTTTCACGTCTGTCTGGACTGAGTTGGGAAACTGCTGTCTCCAAAGCCCCATCTTTCCCCGTCTGAAATCTCTAAGCTATAAAATGTTTCCACGAAGGTATGATAGTCTTAAACAAGACGCCATTGGCCCCGGGAGATTTACAAAAGTCCAGAGCAGTCCAAGGCTAATCAAGATTATTTTCTGTTTCAAGGACCATTGCCGATTCTGCTGAGAATTGTTGTTCGTTTCCAAGATGCGTAATTGTTCATTCAGACCAAAGGTGCAGTCGGACAATGTTACAGCCAACAACCTTGACATTCTACTTTCAAAAGCTCACACAAAACCTCCCATTAAAACCCACCAAACACAAAACTCAGAGGACAAACCACAAACGGCTCCTGTACACAGAAACAGACAAACAAAACCACTCTAGCTCACATATCTGTCTGTAGTAAGAGACGCAACCAGAAACCTGCATCACTGTGCTTCCTGCTTCTGTCTTAAACCGTACAGATATTGGGGACCCACAGCCGCTAATGCTAAGACCCTTCGCGGGCCTGTGCAGATACCCCGCTAAATCCTTACGCAAAGGTCCATGTGTGTCGATCCGGCAGCCCCAGCTGTAGGGAGAACGAGATTAGTGTCCTAATCAGCTCTAAGCCCCCCGGGGTTCGTCATGTGGAAATGTTGCGGAGGATGGATTCACACAAAGCAAGGTGAACGACCGGACAAGTTCCCGTGAGGACTCTCCTGCTTACCTCAGAGGCCCTGACGCCACCCTGCACACCAAACCTTCCCCGGCTCATCAAAATGTCTTCTGTGAAGATGGATCCCACACACGGGAGAGCTGTGAGGACACCAATGGGATGCTTATTAGAAGCTCTCGCTGTATAAAAGCTTCCCAAGCTCTTGAGGGAGTCTGGATTTGTTGTGCTGTACTTTGATGTAAAAGTTATATCCAAGGATAGAGCCCACTGCTCTGTATGGATAAGAACAAAATACAATTTCCCTGCATGGTTACTGGGCAGTGACTTGCATCGCATGAAAAGCTGGCCTTAACATAAATCCAACTCGATTCAAAGTTGTATTGTACACAGAGTCTCATTAGTGGTTATTAAATGGATGGGTTAACACCTACAGCGGGAACTACCCACGAAGCCTTGAGGTGTTTTTCCCTTCAAGAGAATCCTGCGTGTATCTTCATAAATGTCACCTGGTCTGTACCTGTCACCTTTGATCACGCCGGCAATACGAGACAGCCAGTCACCCATGACCTCCGGTGAGAAGAAAGCCGACTCTGCAGAATTAGCGGCACGCTGGGGCCTATTGGGCAGCCAGTGATGCACGGAGGAGGCACTTCCTGATCTATGTAGTGTGGCGTGTATGACTCCCTCGCTGGTGGCTATTGCGCCCCTGACACATGCTTTGGTCGCCTCTGTCCCAAATAGTTTGAAGCGCAGAACAATAAAATGTATGTGCGGTAGGGCGTAAAGGAAAGTGGCTGTCATTGCACTGTCCACTGTGTTTCGGGGCACAAGGTTTGTGAGTATGAAGTCAGCTAGGAAGACTTTAGGATCCGTAATGGACTGGACTCTAGTACTGAGAGAAGAACTGGACTGTAGTACCTAGTTGTCTTTCCCCCGTCTGTACATCAAGCTAGAGATCCATATGACTAGAGTGAACAGACCTTGGAGTCTAAAAAAAATATTTAGTGAAGAAGCTTTTTCTCTTTTTTTTTTTTAACAAAAACATGAACTTGGTTTCATCTGAGGTTCCTGACATTCCTGACGTTAGCACAAGGGACAGCCGCCCTCCACCGACCTGCTGAAACTGCAAATCTTCACCAGGCCATTGTTTGGTAATTACTCTCCCGAGAGGCCTGCTCTAAATATTAACTCCCACCCTCTGACCCCCTCGATCTGTAAATAACGCCAATAAATCTCGTTGCTAGTCGCAGCTGTCGCATCTCTCCATCGTGGTTGACTTACACAGTTTGGCTGAGGCCACACCCACCCACCAGTGAGGTGTTTGTTTTACAACAAACACCTCACTGGTGCTCCGGGTTCAGGTCTGGTGATTTACAGCCAATTTGATCAAATCAGGGTTCAGCTGATCCATGTTTTTATACATAAGCTTGACAGCAATCACAGCTGAAAAGCATGTACCAACAGACCGAACTGGACTGTATGCCAAAAGTCTCTGATGTGACTATACGTTTCCAAGCATCGCAACAATCACAGTATCGCAGCAATCACAGTATCACCCCAATCACAGCATGTGCATGTGTGGTGGTGCGTGTGTGGTGGTGCGTGTGTGGTGGTGCGTGTGTGTGCGTGCTCAACACAAGCAACCTAATACACTTCTTGTGTGCTGGATAAACCTAAAATCCAGCAGCAGCTACATCGTTACTGTAGTTAGTGAAAAATCAGCCGGCTGAACTAAATAAGACTGGAGGTGGATGATCAGATGTAGTTCCGTGGCAGGTCTGAGAGCACACCCAAGACAACATTTTACATTAAGTCATTTAGCAGACGCTCTTATCCAGAGCGACTTACAGTAAGTACATGGTCAAATTCCCCCGAGGCAAGTAGGGTGAAGTGCCTTGCCCAAGGACACAATGTCATTTTTGCACGGCCAGGAATCAAACCGGCAACCCTTCTGATTAATACCCTGATTCCCAAACCGCTCAGCCATCTGACCCCCCCAGCCTTATATGGCTCCCACAAACTTATATTCAATGTGAAATATAAGCTTAATAATCTGTCCCTCCTAGTTATATAAATGGAATAAAATTGAATAAAAATTCAAGACATTTCTCAAAAGCTTATTTATTTTTGCCTAGTTTGTCTTTAAAACCCCAGCTTTCTTTGCCATTCTCCAAAGTGATGTTACGTATTCTCCAGGGGTATAAAAATAATTATCTACTGTGCATAACAATCACAAAGTCTGCATATGTCGTTTACTTTGTTTTTGTTTACCATTTTTCAAAGTCAGGATACTTAAACAAAAATATTTGTAAATTCAACAAATCCCTCTTTCCCACCAAGAGACTCATCTGTCGTGTGTGAACTGAACACGAATACAAAACAATGGAACTACCAGAGCAGCCAGTCTCAATGCAACAGAAGCAATTGCTGTGCTTCTCTGCACGCAATAACAACAGTATAAAGTGTTACATTCACCTATACGTCAATATAAATTCTCTTCAAAGAAAGATGTAAATAGCATGTCTCCCACACCAATTTTGAGACTCTCCATTCTACACCAAACCACACTGTTTCAGACCCAGTTCACTTGACACTTTTATTTTACACACAATCATGCCTGCAGTTCAGAATCCCACACCCTCTACAGTTTTCATCTCCTCGTTTTTATCAGTTGGGTTTTATTACGCCTTCCAGAGTCTCAAGGGTGATGAGTAACTCCAACAGCTACTTAATTTATTTTAGACTTGTGCAGACGCCGAAGAATATCTACTATAATTTCAAATCGATTAGGCTTGCTTGCATGAATTGTCTTTAGAAAATCTGTGTGGATCTGCACTATGGTATTTGATAGTAATAAAACATAATGATAAACACTGCAGTGAATTAAATGTGGTTTATGTTAGGCTAGTATAGTAGCCTCAATGCCACAACCCACACAGAAGGCCTTAAGCACTGGGAGTCAGATGGCTGAGTGGTTAGGGAGTCGGGCTATTAATCAGAAGGTTGTTGGTTCGATTCCCAGACGTGTCAAATGACGTTGTGTCCTTGGGCAAGGCACTTCACCCTACTTGCCTCGGGGGGAATGTCCCTGTACTTACTGTAAGTCACTCTGGATAACAGCGTCTGCTAAATGACTAAATGTAAAATGTAAATGTAAGCACTAATACAGAGCTATGAGGAAGTCAGGTACACTAAGAAGTCCCCTGTCCATTTCCTTCTAATAAATTTAATAAAATCAGGACTTGGACCTCAAATGAACCTTAAATTGAAAACATTATTTCAGCGATACCTGGCTGCATTATTGAGTAGCATAGTGAAGCTTAATCCAGATTTCTCCGAAAATATAGGTTACATTTTTGTCAAACCATCTGTTTTGGAAGCCTCAGTGATGAAACAGAGGTGCATGTTGATGGTCATAGCAAAAAACACCAGACATAAACAAACTCTTAAAATGGATGAAATAGGAATTCAAAGAGAAGTGAGATGGCATGGCATGCATCCACATACTGGGGGCTGGACACATTATATTCAAGTGCTGACTCTGTAAGTATTTTAAATGCATCTAGAATGTTTATTTTGCAGACTAAACCTCCCCCTTAGCTCTTGAGATGATGATATATTATGACACAGAAGTTGCTTCCTATATAAAATCTGCAGAAGAGCATAAACCGCTGAAATTGATGTAAAACAGAAAACCTCGACAGAGCAGATGCTGAAAGATGGTCTGTACTTCACAAAGACAGGCTCAAAACGTATAAATCTGGGACAGTATCTGTCATGGGGTTGTGTTTGCACTTAGCAGGGAGAAATGAAATGAGAATGAATTTTCCATTTTACAGCCATGGGCTCTAAACATAAACCTAACAATAGATAAAGAAACTAGAGGGGTTTTAATTATTGGTTGTCAGCATTTCAGGAAATGGGGGTCACAATGACACACTATCAGAGACTGCAGGCCTTAAAAGAGAAACATAATTTTCAAAAATCCATCCATGGCAACCGTAGTATTTCAACTACCTGCGGTGACCGTCCAGCTCCTGAACACAGTCACACAGCCACGGACCCGTGTTTCATTCCTCCGTCAAAAGCGCAATTCCCCCCCCCCCCTCACACTTATGCCTGATACTCAAGATTGTCTCTCCTCAAAAAATTCACAAGACATTTTATTGGAGGGGCGGGGGTGAGGCGTTAAGAGAAACAGAAAAACAACATGTCGAAAGAAACTAAAGTTAAAGTGTTACAGCTGGTCTCTCTGTAAGCGTGTGAGTCACTGCCTCGAGTCACTGCTTCAAGTCACTGCCTCGAGTCACTGCCTCGACCTGGCCTTAGCGTTGGTGTTCAGCGCCCGGCAGACTGGGGGCTTTAGCGTCACAGAGGTCGAGTCAACTGAATTATTGAGGCCTTCAACTGGCTCCATCGACAAGCATAGCTGACGCGTAACATCCCACTGGGCTGTCCACGGGCCACAAAAGACCCTGACCTGAAGGTCTTGGCAGGTCCCACACTCTCGGCGAAAGCGTGCAAGGCCCAGCGTTGCATTGTGAGGTGTTGTGGCACAAGAGTAATAGATCTGAGGATTTGATGCTTGAAAAGGCCTGTCATGGTCCGTGAAAAGGAGAGATCGGGAATTTGTCGTTGACACTTCGAGACCAATACAAAGATCGGTGGAAAAAATACATATTTTCTAGTTTTGTTGCCTTGTTTTTTTAAATTATCTTTAAAAACAAACACCAGTATAACGTGTGATTCTCATATCACGGACCAAAAGACAACGCAGGACAACTACAGCTCTACAACAGATTTGGCTTAACCTCCTCCAGTCTCCCTGTGAAATAACTAAAATACACTTTTGTTTGTTTCAAACCCAGTCCTGTATCTCCAGCCTGCTCCTCAATCCCTTTGTGAGAAGAGCCAAAAAAAAAAAAAAAAAGCTAAAGCAAAGCATGCTGGGATATGAATGTAAATCCGCTGGTTGAAGGGACGGGCTCCAGAGTGAGCAGTGTTGTTCCTGCAGCCTGAAGTCAGCGGGGTACCATCCTGTGGCTAATCACAGGTGGCTTCCAGCCCAAGCTGGATAGGCAGAAGTGAGTGTTCAAAAAAAGAAAACAGAACTAAAAGCTGCAGAGCTTGCAGCTCAGTGACCATACTGGAGAGACGCCTCGATTCCATCATGAAACAATCACTGTTGTTTTCCTCCACTGATGTGTCCCAACACACCCCTTCTCATAATCCCAAAGTGTTGATTACAATAGCCAATGAACAGCTCAAACCCAACATGTCACAAATCCAAGTGAAACCATTACATTTCAGAGAAAAGGCCAGTTTTATAAACTTCAATATCATTAAGAAAACACGTAAATTTTGCAAAGACCTCAAATAGTATTGAGTTCTTGGAAATATCTATTCATACGTTACCACATCAATGACAGACTGACCTAGATACCAAGTTATACAACTAGAAATAGTTATACAACATTTAATTTGAATTATTTTTCCCCTCAAAATCATAACAACAAAAATAGACAGAAATTCAGGGTGCTCTTTCACCCTTGCGAAACAGCCATGGTAGCTAACTGGCCTTGCTATGTCTTTTGTGTCTGATTCTGAAAAGCATACTAGTCTAAAGACCATGGGGGCCATGCATCAAATTCTGTCCTCAAATATCCCTGCCATAAGCACATTTCAAGAGCATACAATCCTTCTAAATCCCTGGGTGACATTCAAAGCAAAATTCGGCAACTTGCAAGAAAACTTACATGAGAGTAACCAGATCACCAGCCAGAATGTGTAATTATGACTTGCCATATTTTCAAAATCTGCATTGTAACTGGTGAAATTTCACCTTTATCGTTAAAGGTCAAATCAAGGGGACAGTTTCTGTCAATCTGTCTATTAAATCAAGTTTCAAAGGCCACTAACTGATTTCCAAACACTTTCTGAAATGCTCTCCTCAAAATGTCAGACGTCTTGCTGATGACAGACATTACATTCATAAAAACTATCATGATTGCAACATCCAAATGGGCTGACAAAAAACTAAAACAAAACTAGCTATTTTTTCCAGAAAGCTAAAGTAAAATCACGTTTATTTCGATCATGCCATTACAGTGCAGTACAGACGGTACCTGCGTGTTAATAACAGTGGATTGGAGACAGCAATTATGCAAAGTAAATATGACATAAAACCAATATGCTGAGGCCAGGACTCTGGGGCAGTTTGACAGGCTGCATTAACCTTTACATGTTTGCTTTAATGTGTTGAAACATCCATGCAAGTTGCCACATCCAGTGTGAAATTTCAGAAGGTCAATTTTTGAACAACCAAGACGATGGCCAGTATGTTATGAGGTGAGGTAGTGAGTAAGATGGAAATAACCCTTAACTATTTGATGAGAGAACTGTGTACACGATTATTGTATCCCACACGAATATACTAAAAATGCTTCCATCTTGCTTATCCTATCCAGTGTTTGAAGATCGACACAGCCTTCTATAGTGTGAGGGCTAGAAGGTTTCATTGGTTTCGGTTATACAGCTGTACATGAATGAGACAATTACTCTGTATGTAATTACTTATAATAAATGCATTGTAATTGCCTAAATTAATAAAAAGACTTCAAGCTTTAAACCATATGAGATTGCCTTGGGTATTACATTGTCTCCACATTATCAATACATGTAATTGCACCCAGTGATTAAAGGATTAAAAGGCAATAAAGTTTGTAGTCCAGGTATTATGCCTCACGTATGAGCTGGGTTAGGCTGAAACTTCTCAGCAATAGATACAAGGGACACATTATACATGTTTTGATCCATTTTCTCGTGAGCCATTGTTCTGTAAGACGATTTTCTGTGCAGAACATATTTTACCACTGGTCTGACATCTCACTGGTGCTGTGCCAATCTACATTATGAAATGTTGAATATATGTTACACTGTCAATGAGAATATATCTGCCTTTCAGTCTACCTGGTAGACTAAGTCAATCTAAGAAAATAGGAGTTGATTAGTTTAAGAGAAAGACTGTGGTAACATTCAAAATGTTTTAGTTTACCTTGATTTGTTCTAACTCTCAGTTTCATACAGAGAAAGAGCTTGATTATCCCTCCATTATAAAGAATTGCCTGCATGATGATGTAAGAATGTAATTATGTTGTTATTCTCTATTCAACTTAATCAATTCCTTGTGACATTGTTTAATGGGTTTTGGTCAAGCGGACCCCATGATGCCATGTTATTATAATAATGGAAATGTAGGTACTCAAAACAAGCCCTGAAACTAAACTAACTGGAAAAATTTGGAACTACGCAGATGCTTAAGGGAATTGGAAAAAAAAATTTAAATGACGTTTTGCAATATATTCTGTTTAAATTTAACGGCATTAGCAGATTGTTGAAAGCGACACAGTGTGCATATTTCCCGAGTAAAATGATGAGACGATGACAATATTTAATCGAATGTGCAGTGGACCATTTACCGGATCAGTAAACTTGTCCCAACTGTCAAGTTATTTTCAGTGTCAAATGTTTATGACATTGAGCGTTATCCCTGTTACAAGCGCATAACTGAATTAATTGCAGCAATATCACACGTGCACTCATCAAAAGCAGTTATCAATTTAGCCTTAAGACAGGTGCTAAGATGACTAGGTATGCAGTACTTCAACATAGAGTTTTACGACGCATTTGCAAATAGCTCGGAATTCATGGAGAACAGATGTCAACACACGGACTGGCTTTTGAACATGATTGTCTCATATTGCTATGCTGTTTTCTCATAAGCGTTTGGGTCTATGCTGCAATAGGCGTATTGGTTTGTGAGAGAAAAAATCTGGCTACGTCTTTCTCTAGTCGGGTCGTTAGCACGCTAGCTGACTTTGTGAGCATGGAAATTCACTTTTGTTTCGCCTCTTACCTGGTGTTAACTATTGTAATATCCTTTGTCGGTGACCGCAGCGAAACTTAATGTTGAAACATCCAAACTTATCAACTGTACCACAGTTTCGGCAAAAGACTAGGCTACTCTTAGATGGTAAAGATGTTGAAGAAGGGGATAAATAGATATTCCGCACTCAAATCTTCAAATCCTTCAGAGAAAAAAAAACCTGTGCCAGACTATCTTCGGCGGTAGATAAGTGGCAGATGTGAAGCCGTCTTCGGGCGAAATGCTGTGTGGTAGGCTACAGTTCAGATTTCACATTTGAGCGCCTTGTCAGATAAAATGTGCTGCTGCCAAAGATTCCCTCAAATCATTCCGACCGCTCAGGGGTGTCTCTGAAAACCTGCCCGCTTTTCGTCTCGGTCAGACTCCTGTCGTTCATAAACTGCAGATACCCAATAGGCTACAAATTGGGATGAGAGAACGATGCTCGACACGTGCTGGTTTTTTGTTGTTGTCCTTGTAAGCAGCGGAAATGCGCCGACGGAGCCTCGGCATCCACGAGGGTATGGGGTTGTGTTCATTGGGTGTGCTCAAGCCTTCGGCGAGAGCACAACCTTTGTTCTCTCACATATATATTATTGGGTGTGCTCAAGCCTTCGGCGAGAGCACAACCTTTGTTCTCTCACATATATATTATTATTATTATTATTATTTCTTTTTGCCCCCCTAAAACTCAGTCAATATTTGGCCTACATAGACAACGTAGGTGTCAAAAGTTTCGTCTTGGTAGCGATTGAGTTGCTTCTATTGGAATTTACGTTCCGTTGCATGGTTTAGGCTGAAGTTAAGTTTTTGTGGCGAAAAGTGAAGCTAACGGTGGCTAATTTGCTAGCCACAGTCACTGACGTTACTAACGTCACTACGTCACTAACGTCACGAAAACACGCGTGACTACCTTTGGCAGAACATTCGTTTCGCATCTGTTAACTTGGGAGATAGCTAGGCTAACTATAGCTTTACTGGAAGGCAGCTGCAGAAACGCCACAAGCAAAGAGGCCAGGGTGATAACTATTTACTCATTTTACTTTGTGATATGACACACAATTGTGATGTGTAATGTACAGTATAAGCTGATATTATTAAGGAAGTACATCTACTTTCGGAAACAGTAGTCTACTATTTCACTGACGTATTAGCATCATGACATTAGCCTGTGTTGCCCGGGCAACACATACTACAGTAGTCTATGATGTAGCGTTATCTGTTTTCAATCGTTAAAATAAACATTCCTCACATATATATTTTCGTTGTAGGATTTATTCTGACATTAGTAAACGATTTGTTGGTGAAATTACCATTACCTGTGGTTTCAAACCAGTGTTGCTCACTGCAACGCTGTAGCCTACGCGAGACACACTACAAAAACATCTACAGTACACAGCTGTTTAGGAAATCAAACGGCGACAGAACATATTCGGCACTCCCCTTACTTAAATCAAAAGTCTCTGACCACTAACCTGAACTTCATTGCCACAGCCTAAACTTTGTCAATCTGTTCATGAAAATAATTAATTTCAGACTAAACCTTACAACGGAACGTTAAATCGAATTCAACCAACGCAATCGCTACCAAGACGAACACAGTAGTCTAGTACTGTACAGTAGTAGAATTTACCGGGGCAGCTTCTCCACACAGGGCTATATCGCATTTTGCGTTGTTACTGACAATGATCGCTACCAGTGAGCTTTTTATGAATGAGCGATTTTCCACTAAATAAATGTCAAGCTTATTTACGTTTTTGAGGGCATTCTTTCAGTTAGCAGATGGTACTGTTTGAATCGCGATTTCATCTTCTACTGCCGGTAACGTCGTAGAATAATCTTCAAAGGGGGTTCTTTATTCATGAATGAATGCAATATGAGTAGGCTAAATGCCTGAAAATATCATGAGAAGGGAAAACTTAAAAGGACGTTTAAGTCATAGAGATTAGGTCAATTTTTACACCGGTCTGCCAAATGTATTCGTTGATTCAGCTATGAGGCTGCCTCTTGCAGGGGAAATGAGAAGACATCATATTTCATTCTACACTTAACTCGTATTTTGAGTTGTAAATGAGCAGCAAAAAAAAGATGCTTTTAAATCTATGTAATCTTTATAAATAATAAGTAGGCCCTATGCATTTTTAGATAAAATATACAGAAATATCAGTTGTAAAAATGTCATTAAAAAACGGACCCCTGTGCAACCGACGCAAGCAAGCACACCCTACAATTTCCCCAGAAATTGTACCCTCTCTAGTTTGTGTTGGACTGCTTCATGGGTCGTCCTGACTTCACTGTAGTTACCCCAGGGAGTACAGTTAAAGTAACCCACCAAATATAGCGTATTTACTGTAAGTAGCCTACATTTAATAGCGTATTGCAGATAGTGCGCTAGATGCTGTATATACATATATGGAGAGAGTATAAACGTAGCCATATGGCTATAAGCTATAAGCCACAGGTTCAGGTCAAGTATCACATCAAGTGTCACCTTTTCCAACCTGCCTCAGGACACATACAAATTATCTGATGACTGGTGAGTCATCAAGATAAGGTCAAGGAGATCACCATTTAAATATGACCTTGTACATTGATCCTTTTTGTTTGGTAAAATAGGTACATTATAACAGGTTTTCATATTTAAATATTAAATTAAAATATGATATTAAAATATCAGTTAAAACTATGATTGCTGCATTTTGCTGCAAACGCCCTATCTTGATGAGTGTCTTGACAAATATAATCGCTTGGCCCCTGTTCATGTGTCACACTTTCCAAGCTTTTACCCAAACTTGAATATATAACCTGCTCATTGATGAAATAAAATTGAAAAAAACACAGGAACAAAAAAGGACTCATCTGATGTTCTTCACATGATAGCATTATGCTACCAACAGGAGAAAATTGACTCATTAATTGCCAGCTAATCCCTCTAAAAAGCCAACTGGAGGCTATGGGATCCATGCTCTCATCTTCTAAAAGAGGGAAGCAGTCCAACATTACCAAAAGCAGATCAGAAACTCTGAGCTGTGGTTTGCGGCCCTACAGCTCCATAGGGGCCCTGGCCACTGCAGCTCTGACTGGGCAGTTTCTTTCTTAATCCCCCTCCTGAATTTTCCCCACGTCCGACCGCATGCTGCGATGAAGTTATCACGGAGGACAGCTTCTCTCTCCTCAACCAGTCCCAGCCCTGGATCGGTATTATCCACACAGCACATCAAGAAGCAGCCTCCATCAAATGGCATTATCTACATGAAAGGGAACTGCCCAACAATCTATCTCCAACTCTGCCATTCAATCTTCATCCAAGGGCACACAAGAGAGAAGGAACATGGAAAAAGAGGAGGGGAGAGGAGAAGAGGGGTGGGGAGAGGAGAAGAGGGGAGAGGAGAAGAGAGGGGAGGAGAGGGGAGAGGAGAAGAGAGGGGAGAGGAGAAGAGGGGTGGGGAGAGGAGAAGAGAGGAGAGGGGAGAGGAGAAGAGAGGGGAGAGGAGAAGAGGGGTGGGGAGAGGAGTAGGGAGATCATTCTTCTTGGAGCTATTGTAGTGAGCAATCTACTATTTTAGCCTACTCTGAATTGCGATCGTGTTTTCTTTTCCCCCCACAACCCAACAAATTTACATGAAATGATGAAAGTGTTTATAGGTTTTCCAGGCAGGAGAATGTGTTGAAATTGATACCTGTTCTCCTGGAGAAGCTTCTTCAGCTCATATAATGTATGGAAACATCTTGTATTCAGTCTTCATATGAGGCAACGACCAACAACACAGGTAACCGGTCCTGATAAACTACTGTGCCTATATGAGATCCATTACTTAGACATATTTTAAGAGCATTACGGCAAATCTTTAATAAGCCCTTTAATACAGCTTTGGTTTGGCCCCATGCACGTTGCTGTAAACACATGCAGTCTACTGTGCCCTCTGTTGGACGAGTGCCCCTTCAACAGCTGCAGAAATAATCCAAGTGTGATAGCTGCAGCTTAATGTGTGGCACCTATAAATACTCTGTTATTCAACCACTAAGCAGGTGAATTGTTTTTTTGTTTTTTTCCTGAGTGGTAATACCGAAATGAGACATTGTCGGTTGGTGAAAGCCGTTCTGTAGGTGTGGGTAAACTTAGCTAGGAAGGTGTGCTGTATGCATATACAACTATATGAACCAGAAACTTCAACAATTTGAAGCCCAGGAGTATAGCAAACATTCAAGAATAAAGGGTTGCAGCTATATCTCCCAGGATCCATCTGTGATGCACTGTAGATATACTGAATCACAGGAGGACACAGCTTGTACAACATGAACCCTCCTGTGTTTTTTTTTCTTTTTGTGGACAGTATAAAGCAATGTTGACAAATTACACAGACGTTTTTTTGTCACACTGTATTTCATAGAGTGAATTTGCCACGGTGAAATCAAACCGGTGGTGCGGATAACATCATGTTCAGAGTAATGTCTTGTTTTGTCTGTTAAAGAGCAATATCAACAATGGCTATGAACTCCCATATATACAGTGCATTATCCAGACACTGTGCAGAATGTTGTCCTTTGTCAGTACAGTATTGTGCTCCGCAACTAAATGGAAGTGTATAAAAGGATTGGACAGAACCTCTCCTTTCATGTGGAAATGAATTCCGTCCAGAGAACAAAAAAAGCTTTCACCTTTGGTCACAGAGAGGGGATTTGAATTTGGCCCTGAGGAAGAATCCGTCCGAGTTACGTCACTGATGCTAGGATGTCGCACAACTCACAACACAGTTTTCTGAACCTAAAAATTGCTTCTTTTTTTTCCAGAGTTGCCTTTCAGAACAGCACACAGCAGTATGACAGACTACTGTCTGCACACATCTCAAGTCTCGTCTTCGCTAAATGTTAATCAAAAGCATTGTTACAACTTTGGTATGATCCTGTAACTAGTAAATAGTTATCTGCCTTCCTCGGACATTTACATTTTAGTCATTTAGCAGATGCTCTTATCCAGAGCGACTTACAGTAAGTACAGGGACATTCCCCAGAGGCAAGTAGGGTGAAGTGCCTTGCCCAAGGACACAACGTCATTGACACGGCCGGGAATCGACCCAGCAACCTTCTGATTAATAGCCCGATTCCCTAACCGCTCAGCCACCTGACTACATCTGATACATCTGGTGAGAGTGTGTGTGTCTGTGTGTGTGTATGTGTGTACGTGTGTCTATGTGTATGTGTGTCTGTGTGTGTGTGTGTGTGTGTGTACGTGTGTGTGTGTATGTATGTGTGTGTGTATGTGTGTCATAGATGGCAACTGCAAACCATGGCAGGCCTTAGGACTTACACTTGACCATCTGATGGGGTTCCAGGATACATGATACACAACATGGTGCTTTGTAGTGACGTTGAGTCAAATTAGAAAGAACATGATTTGAGTTAATTTAAGTTTATTGGAAAATGTACAATAAATCCTGACGTTTAATCTAAGAAATTAAAAATCCAGTCATGGTGCAAGCAATGCTTTTAGTGGTTTTAAAACCAAAGTGGTCTTAAAACTATTAATAACAATAGTTTAAGAATTTTAATCCTGGAAAAATGCAAACTTGAAATTATTATATATATATAAAATGTTGAACATGAACCTTTATTCAAATATGTACCTCTCCCCTGAGCCAAGATATGTTTTGTGTGTAAACCTTATCAGGACATGTGATTGGCACTGACCTCTCCATTTAAATGTGGATTCCAAGGGCTGAAACTCCACAATGACACTCTACTACTGTATAAATAATTAAACTGCAGTGAAAAGATGTACGATATAAAGAATAACACTGTACACCATGAAAGAAAAGCGTGAATTCACATTATTAAAATAACTGATTATTTTTTAGATGTCTTCAACGTCTTGGCCTCCTTGTTCGAAGACTGGAAACACTGTGAATGAGAAGGAGGCCAACAGGGAATTAAGCGAAAGAAACGATTCTTCGGATTTAGTGGTCCAATCCGTAATGGGGAAATCTGTCAATAAGTAAACGCATGGCTCAGTGAAAAGACCTTTGCATCGGCAAGAACGGTTGAACCGGAGTCTCGCAAGTACACGCCGCACGTGACTGCTAATAGAGCACGAGTAAAAAGGGAAGAAAAAATAAATAAATAAAAGATAGTGAGCTGTTCCGTACATTACGGCCAGAATGAACTGTACTCTTCTCCCACCACATAGCTAATGAAGAGATATGTCCTCCATTATGATCTTCTGTTCTTGCAGCCGCGATTAGAAAGTCTCCAGAGAAAGAGTATCTGAGGCGAACACCGAGTATAGCTAGACCTTCGCAAATCCTCATATCCTGCGCCACGTTTTCATAAATTGAAGTCTAATGAGCATGGTTGACATAACCATGATTTATTTTCTCGCAGGCTTACCAATTTTGCCATGGTGCTGGAAATTATAGATGTCAAGGGTGCAATAATATTTAAATATATTTGCAACACAAGCAATATCGTATTCCATGGTATAAACTGCATGGCTTATATGTCTTTAACCTTTTATAGCCAAGTGTACAGTACAGTCACATAATACTAACATACATAGCACTAACAAGCTCCCTGAGGTGAATGAAAACTGTAAACGCTAAACAATAGTGTTGTGTGTACAACTGCATTTCCATTCCATGGCAATTTATGTGTAATGTTACAACCTATGCTCAAGGAAACCGCCAGTGTTCAGGCAAAAGTTAATACATAAAAATGTAATGCTGTGGACATTCTCATCATATAGTTTCATGTGGATAATTATTAAGATATTTGCATCCAATCCCTGGCAGATCCAGGTAAGAAATAGACCTTCATGCAGACAAGCCAATTGGCCAATTAGCACCTCCCTGCCCATATTACCCATCTTGTTTTCCCACTGTTAAGTATTGGATAGCATTGGATGGTGCCCAGCCGACCTACAAAGAAGTACTGCTGTAAGGGCAAGGAAAGCATTGACAACAGCCTGCGCCCCCACTGTCATGATAGGGTTTCAGTCCGGGGCCATTGCGGCACTGAGCTACAATAAATTGAGACAGATGATCAGTCGATGACGATTTCCATAATCGTTATACCTCCCATAATTCATCAAGGTAATGATACTCGTGTCCCTAATGTCACATTTATTCCATTTTCTGCAGAGCTGTAAGAGCTCTGTGCCGTTTTCTCTCCCTCTGTCTCCCTCACTCTCTCCATCTCCCTTTCTCCCTCCCTCTCTCTCTCTCTCTCTCTCTCTCTCCCCCTCCCTCCCTCACTGCCTCACTCTCTCCATCTCCCTCTCCCTCCATCTTCTCCCTCTTTCTCTCTCTAAAGGATTGATTACACACCAACTGCTTTTTGCCTCTGCCTGTGAGTGCAGGAACAATCTGTTATTCGACCTAAAATAACAATGAAGGGATGGGAAATGCAATCTAATTCCACTCATAGAACTTCCTCTCTCCTGCTGACAGGAAAACAGGACGCCATTACAGCTGGGAACATGCACCATGGCTGAACCAGAGTACAGAAGGACAACTGTTCGTACTTTGGTTTTAGATCATTCGAAATCCCAGTTTTGTACGTTTGTAACAGTCTACTTAACATCGGTGAGGTTTGGTGGAGGTGTAAAGCAATTGTATATGCATTCAAATGAACATTTTGTACCAACAAACTCTGGGTCGAATCATCTTATTGGTAATTGTCCATGTGTAAATATATATGATAAAAATATATGAACATTTGAGATTAAATCGAGCAAGGAACAATTTCTACTGTCCGATGAATTCCGATTGTATGTGAACTGTTATTATTGTAAACAGTACACACACACACACACACACACACACACACACACACACACACACACACACACACACACACAGAGTACATACACGCTCACACACAGCCCTTCTACTTTATCTTCCTGTCCTGCCGTTTGAAGTATGTGACCTTTATCAGGTGTGAAGAGCTGTGGTCTATTAACACCCCAGATGATCACGTCTCCCTGACCCTCCCTGACCCATGCAGAGCAGAACCAGAGAGACCTTCAAGGGACTGACTACTAGACAGTAGGAACAAAGACACAACAGTGGAAGTTGAATAAGCGAAGAAGAAAATAATGTGCTTTGATTCTAGGTGTCATTCGATCTGAGTACACAGACATGAGAAGGCACTCTCTTATACACAGTGTGTGAAGATTTTACCTTAACCCTTGTGCTGCCTTCGGGTCACATGACCCAAAGGTTCATAACGAACCATCGTTGTGTTTACCCAATTTTACCCAATACAAAAACAAATAAAAATAATTATCTTTTAACCTTCGCAATGTGAAGGGTCTGAGACAGCCCAACGGTTAAAAGAAAATGCTTCACTTTGTTTTTGTATGCAGTAAAGTTGTCGAAATACGACGGTGGGTCACAATGACTGATGGGTCAGAATGACCCGAAGAGAACACAAGGGTTAAATAAAACAAACCTGAGGAAAGTGCAGTAAAATAACATCAGTGAATAATAGCATATGATAAAGTGGTCTATAATGCTAATAAATGTATAGTATTTATTCTTGTTATATCAGCTACGGCTTACCTTACCTTTATCATGGTGCTAAAATATCCAAGAAACAACCGTTGAAGTCTGTGTTGCAGGTAAACTCTGTATCATCAGTGTCATCACACGAAGAGCTCTTTCACATCCGTCCATCGCTGTCTCAAACGCATGGAGAGTTCACCAGCTTTGAATGGCACATGGTATTGACTTACTTCTCCAAACCTCAAGACATGTTGTCATTACGCTTGTATGTTTAATGTGACATCTGAGGCCACAGGCTGAGCCTTCTGGAATGACAGACAGGTGTCTCCAAATGACTGTCGCAGGCCGCCATGTTGAAGCCCCCATGCAAAACAACACTCCTCTGACTCCCCAATGGCGCCGTAGAAGTTTAAGTTTGCAATTAAGAACATAATTATCTGGATATCTTTTAAAGATGAGAGGATCTTCACATGGCGACTTGGTCGAACACTACAGAGGCAGAGCAGCAGGGAGTGGAGATAATTGAGTTTAAATTGGTCTCCCATGGCAGTAAAACTTTGTTCAATACAAGACAAGTTTCTCTGTGATTGGAGGACCGAGTTGAGCATTCCGACCATCTATTAGCTTTCCTGACATTATAGCGGGAATATTAATACATCATCCAGGCTTTGCAGGGGGGAAATGATGTGTAGATGTGACATTTCTCTTATGTGTGGATCTTCTCTCCTTTGAAACAGCCCTGTGATATGAAAGTAAACGTGTTTTTGATTTGGACATCTTCATTAAGTGGACACCTCACCCCACGGTTTAAGCCGTATACAATAGAAACGTCTTTAAAGTTCCATAAATGCGCCTGCAAACTCACCAGTCGTCTTTAATAAGCCCCCTCTTCCAGAGGAAATTACCCTCCACATGAAACTAACATTAAAATTGGGTGTTTTACAGTCCTGCAGATTTAGCACTTCGATGCTGCTTGAACAACATTGGTTAGATGGGAGCCAGAGTGAACACTGTTTCCAGCTGAGTTGAAACATTAAACATTATTGGTTACACATTAATACCTCTGTATAGATTTTTGGTTCTGTCCTAGTTTGGGCCCTATCGATGTGTTATGAAACATATTAAATTAATCGTGAATCGATATCCTTCATAATGGTGTAAATAAATGTACTTACGTCAGTTAGAAAATACCCAAGAATGCTAATCTAATTAAAACACTCCACAAGCAAGTTTGTATTCCGAAAATACTAACATATACTATGAAATTAAATAAAACATGACTGTGCTATTACACAACCACATGTCCAATGTGCTTATCACAGAGCATGATATTCATTAAATTAGCATTTCAGAGTTGATTAGATGTTTGGGAAGTTTTTCATGGATTTCTTGGATCAAAATCCACATGTTGTGGAGCAGAGGGGGGTCTGTTCCCAGAGGGGTGACCCCAGGGGGCCTGCATGTGGATCCAGAGATAGAAGCAGGGTGAAGGAGTGATTATTACACATCTAAATCCAGGAGCCGTAATCACCTTTTAAAAGCCAATCAGCCCTAACAAATGTGACCATAGAATTCCCTCTGACATTGTGATCCTCTTCTAGGCGTTCTTTTATCACCAAGAGCCTGAAGGCAGAGATATCTTGTATTTTGGCTCAACGGTATTTATGGTGGTGAAAAAGTATTATGTAGAAGCAGAACTAAAACAATTAGGATTAAAAACGACGCTATTATTAATACTAAGGATGAGAACCACTGCTAATAATACAAAAAAAAAATACTAAATAAGAAGCAAAGTTAGGCTGGTTTGTTGGACATAACGAACAAGTATCGGTGTAATCCTTGTAAACTTTGTGAGATTGTGTGTTGCATATTGTAGTCTCATGCTACAAAACTGATTTGGTTTGATCATTTCTTTTTACCACTAAAGTATCTGCAGAAGGTTAAGAGTCAAAGGAGTTCAGGCAGACCAGCTGTATTGTGGAGTCTGTAGAAAGGGGAATGAAGTTCCTCATGATAAATTCATAGAAGTGACAATGTTGAGTGGTTCTCTGGCTGTGGGTTAATTTGTCAAGAGGCCTTCAGCTTGTACACGCTGTGGCGGTATGACAAAGCAGAACATCATCCATTTCACTGTGGAAGGAGAGAAATAGGCCATAAAATGGCTGCCGCTATCGATGACCACGTACAGTATAACTTTTAAGTTATAACTTAAGTATAATTTTTCCATTTCAGCTGAATTCCATTTTCACACCTGAGTGTATGTGAGTGTGTGTGTGTTTGTGTGCGAGTTGTTTTCCGGGATCAAGGAAGCGAAACGTTTCGATGCAAACAACGGACAATCCTCATCACTAAAAAAGCACTTGACTGTGAAAGAAAACTTTTCGCCAACCACAGGCGTCAGGGAAAAGACCGAAAAACATGTCGGCACTCGGCCCAGCAATCAAAGGTAAACTAGAGGTTGAAGCTGGGACAGTGTCTCTCCGGTTATCTCACATCAAAGGAAGTCATGACGGGCCTGATTCCAATAAACTGCCATCACTGGAGTTCAGCAGAGATAGAGAGCAGAGGGGGTCAACCAAAAGGACCACGTTCAGGGAACATAAACAATGTCATTAGAATCATATGGGATCAGGTCACCATTTTATTCTCCATTGACAAATAGTACTGTAGCTTTAGTATTAATCGATTTGAATGTTGACGGGGTACACAGATTCTTAAGTGATTAATTACAACATAGTTGTGTACATTTAGTCATTTAGCAGACGCTCTTACCCAGAGCGACTTACAGTAAGTACAGGGACATTCCCACCGAGGCAAGTAGGGTGAAGTGCCTTGCCCAGGGACACAACATAATTTTGCACGGACGGGAATCGAACTGGCAACCTTCTGATTGGTAGCCCGATTCCCTAACCGCTCAGCCATCTGACCCTAATGTGTGTGTAGTTTGTTCTTTAAAACTACAGTATGCATCTAAGATTTAAAAGGCATGCCAATTGCTTTCAAACCAAAAATGTCTTATAACTCTTTTACAGTACTACTTACAGTACTACACTGAAATTTACCAACACTGTCGTCCAAAATAAAGATTGACATTGGTCTCTATATTCGTTTTGCCTCAGAGTTTTTGTTGTTTGTATTTGTTGAACTTCTACCTTCCATTGCATGTTTATTGCTGCATAAATGAACATGAATTTGGGTTCACATCAAATGGGTTGTATATTCCTCAACCATTTGAATGCACCTCGCGTCGCTGACATTTACCATTTCAAGACCATAATCGAGTTTAGCTTTGAGGATAATCCTGTTAACATATGCTCTCTTTTCTGAGATTAATATGCATTCATAGCTGTTGTTACGTACAATCATCACACGTCACTATATCAGTCTGTTTCAACTTTAGGCAAAAATAAACAGGCTCTCTTCCCAGAAGCTTCCTCCACCTCCACATTTGTGGTGATTATATTCTGATTACGTGTTTGGCATGCCATCCACGGAGTTGGGGGGAGCATTAAGGGGCTTGGTGGCTGAGGGACCCCCTGCAGAGATGAGAGGGAGGTAAGAGTCTGGTGGAGGGGGTGGAGAAGGGCTAACCAATCCGCTCCGTCATGGCTTCTGCTTGGGGCTCTCTCTCTCCCCCTCTGTCTCTCTCCCCCTTTCCACTATTTCTCTTTACTTCCTCTCTAACTTTTATGTCTCTCCTCCTCCTATTCCATTCCCTCTTTTTTATCACTCTTTCCCAGCTCCCTCTCTTTCCCTCTCTCCCCTACCTACCTACCTCCCTCCCTCCCTCTCTCTCTGACCTGCCCGATGAATCATGGGATTGTGCTTTCGCCCACCATCTCCAGAGCCGCCCCCTCCCTCCATCCAACCTCTCCCCTCAGCCCCCCCTCCCTCCCTTCAACCTCCACCCCCCACCAACCTCTACCCTCCAACCCCCCACCCCGCTCTCCCTCCTCTTGATATTCATCTATCTGCAGTCACTAAGGAGATGCACAGACCATCCATCACAATGCACAAATTCTCAGTGCACAGATTCGGTTGAGTCCTAATTAAAAACCCTTTCCAGTCGTTTTCTTGGGAGATAATTAGACTTTCATCTCACCAGGAAGCCCCTAACAAAGATCCATTCCTTTCTTCGAGGCTTGGAGAAAATACACGGGTCTTTAACCACTTTCCTTTAGGGCACCAGTCAATAATTAAAGATATCTTGGGTTACAAAAAAGTCAGCTTTGGTGGGGTGAAAAAAGACTAATATCTTTAATTCTGCAAGAAAATTCCTTAAATTGGTGAGGGATCACGAGAGAGATTTTCAAAGAGCAAGGTTGGTGCTTGGGCCTCTGAGCTGAGCCATTGATCTGTAATAATAAAACCACAGTACAGTGTCTGTCTATAGGTGTCTGTCCTACGCCTGATTAAAAACCAAGACCTAAATCTAAAAAAAGAGCTTGAAGAGTTATAGAGCTTCAGGCAGGCCTTATATGAGAGACAGCTGGAGGGGTTGAATAATTAAAGACTACAGTCCAGCTCTGAAACACAGGCCATATCCTAGCAGCTGTTCAACATGCCGAGACTGACACTTCAACACACGTCAGGTGTGCGCAGTTAAGTCTCCATCTGTTATTAGGGTAACGAACGCTGCCACAGTCATGGTACGATGAATCATCACCACCGCGATGTGATACACGTGATATATGAAGAAGCCACAGGAATGGTGACGAACTCGCATGGTCGTCGTTACCGCAGTGACGATCGCCACGGTGATGATCATGGTGATGATCATGGTGATGGTGTTGTTGATGAAATGGATGATTGTGGCATGAAAGACCGAACCACATGCAGTGAATATGTTCGCTCGTCGTCCTCATCACAAGTGTACAGGATGTGTTTGTGTACAGTGCCCATACTTGTCACAGCGTGTGTTCCTGCCTGCAGCACCAAGACATCCAGTCATGAATAATGCCAGTGTTGTAATGCTCAACTGTTCCCAATAAACGGATGTCAAATTCAAAACTCATTGTTTTAATGTAGAACAGGCGAGCGATGAAAGGCAATGACAGTGTAACTTCCAAAATCAATAGCGAAGCTGCCTTTCATTTCATAAGTGAAATTTGTATTCATCTCAGAGGTATATATTTATCCCACTTATAGCCTTGGCCTGCGTCCAAATTCATTTAGTAATGATTACCTGACTCAGGTAAAACCAATTTCAATTCACTTGTTACCCAAGTCAGAGATGAGGCCATGGTGAAAGGTCACTTTTCAGCAATTTTTGGATGAGAGCTGATGCCATGGTGTGTGTGTGTGTGTGTGTGTGTAACAAAGGGCCCTCACTTCCGTACTGACAGTCAGGTCTCACTGCCTGTGCTGCTGTACGCTGTTTTTAAGCAATAAGGTACGAGAGGCAGTACTTTACCGCCAATAAAGGGTTTGCCGGCCCTCCGCTGCGCGTCGGGCCTAACAACACCCTTGAACACGTACTTTATTGGCGATAAAGTACTGCCTCGAGTACCTTATTGCTTTTATAATACGGTTGCCAGCGAAATTATAAATAGTAAATAAATAGTAAGCTGCCTTTCAGCACAAAATAGTTATAGACAACAAACATTGTGTATCGCATTTCAGTAGCCGAGAGAAAATAGTCCCTGTAAACAGTGGCTGTTGCTATGCAACGGACAAACAGCATTGTGAACTTCACGTTTGTTAGCCTAGCTAGCTAGCTAGATCTCGCAATTGACTTTGCTCATTTCATAAAAGCTGCCTTTAAAATAACAACAATGACAATGGGACACTTTCAATAAAATAATATTTATTTTAAACATTATGTCTAAACATGTTACGGTTTGCTTATATTGATTTGGATATTTCCATTTATTTTGAAATGACAACAAAATGACAACGACAACCAAGTGACAACGAAAATTACCAATGACAACCAAAAATGTAACCGTTATTTTGAGTGCGCACTAATATGGAACGCTCCATTTTAAGGCAAATGTAAACAGGCGTACTGTAAACACCTGTACACCGTACAGTACTTTATGCTCAATAAAGCACACTCTCAACCAATCAGAATGCTTGATTTCAACCACCCGTATTATAAGTTGGGATAAACACCACCCGGTTTGGTCCACTTTACCATCGCCTTATCGCCCTTGTTCCCTTCATCACACATTCTAACAGTGTCTCTCTCTCTGTGTGTGGGTGCTTCCCACTCCCACAGCACCACCTCAGTCACTGTTATGGCACAACAAAGCAATACGCAATCTAAAATGTACTAATGGACAATTTAAGGATTGTTGAAGAAACACATTTAGTTCTGGTAGTACGATTAAAAATGTGTTAAAAATTATAACTTCATAGAAATAGATGATGATAAAGTTATTTAAGGAATGCGACAATAGTGTCACAAAGGTGTTCACGCCATGTCAATTGTTTTAAGCTACATTAAGTCATTTTTAGCTTCTTTTCTCTTTACTTTTCTTTTTCCAAGAAACTTATTTTCCTGTGATGTTCTTTAGGAGTCAGTGATGGCTCCACGGTATGGGCCCCAGGAAGCTTTTTGAACATGGGAATTTCTAATTTGAATTACTTACAATAATTTTGGAAGATTATGCTGAGAAGTACATGACCTTATTAAGCTGTCATTTTAATTTTATATATTTGTATATTTTTTTTTTTATTTAATATTTTTTTTACAAGTTCAAAATAAACTACTACTACTACTACTACTAATTCTCACCTCTCCAGGCTTGTTCCAGCATGAGACCAGGTGGCAGATGTCTTTGTCTGGGATGCACAGTACTTAAAAACCACAGAGCAAGACATCGCCTACAGTCTCGTTTATTCAACTTCCTCAACAGAAGAGTGGTTAAATGCTTTGTGACAAACTGCATTCCGGAGTAAAGTAATAGTCTGATAATGCAGCGTTTTGATGTCTAATATCAAAACAGCAGTTTATCTTGTTATGACAGTAAATTACAGTTTTTTAGAAGATTAACTTTATGTTTCTTCAAAAAGTAGTTATTTGCTCACCAAGGAGAGATGGTCCCATTATACTACACATCTGCACTGTACCACACACTCAATTATTCAAAATTGTTCGTTCAGTCAACTTATTGTTTATGTAAATGAACCCCTATCTCCTCTCCAGAGACATTGCTTGTGAGATGCAGTTCTCATTAGTAAAATTGTTAATACAGGCAGCATTTGCTTCTATTTAATCCTTGCAGCATTACTTCTGTGATATAATACCTCGTATCCTCTATGAAGGCAAACCCTTTAAATGTTGCCTTCGAAACGTATGCATCTTTGGTATAATTGTGTAGAATCAACTTACTATTCACACTTTTGGTGGCAGTTTTTTTTGTCTAACTTCTTATAGGAACACATGAACCTGTTTTCTATTGTTAATTAGTCACCTGGAGCAGAACATCTTTGTTGCTCAGCAGGGGGTGCAGAGAGGGTCAAACGATGCAGAAAGCAGCCATTTCCATTCAAGACAATCCAGAACAGCAACAACCAAAAAGCATTGCTTGAGTGTTTATCCACAAGAACCAGACCGCAGTTTGTGATAATACGAGGTTCTCTCCGTCAACACTTTTATGTGTGGTTATCATGTCAGAAATGTACCTAACAAGGCACTGCTATGAATAATGAAAAAAACTTTCTTTAGGAGAAGGACGCTGTAACGTGCCAGGCGTATTAGCCTTCGCTTTTGATTTCAACCTCCCTCCAGGGAAAGACTTTCAAAGCGTTGCTGTGCTGCAACGAGGCCTGTTTTCAAAGACCCCCTGTTGCTTGTGTCAGAGCGCGGAATCTCTCTGTGCTCCATAAATTAAATTTATCCAAATGGTCTCATGGAATACATTGTGGCTACATCCCCCTTATCTACAAGACACATTAATGAGGAGGTGACTGAAAGACAAACCCACTGCATCTTTATCAGAAAATTGCTAATTATACTTTTTTGTTTTTTGTAACACGAAAAAAATAAGAAAATACATTTTCTCTATGTATAATCAAAACGGTTTCTAAGAAATGCGTTTGGAAAGCTTGTCAAATTATCAAGTTACTTGCACACCTGTCAAGGCAGGACTTTAGTCATTAGGAATGTTAGTAATATACAAAAAAGTATACACTCTGTAATAGAGTAATTAAGTTGATAAACTTAAACGTTGGTTGTTAATTCAAAACATCTACTTCTGTCATGTAAATGTTTTGAAAGAAATGTGTAATGTTCACACAACCAGCTGTGAAACAAATGCTGAAATTAAATTAAACTTAATTGGAATATTGACAATAGACTTCTCTTGGGAATGTAGGCTACATATCCTCCTATTGACGATTAAGCCCCAGCGGGTGAAAGGATGCATAATACTGTCCAGTGGCCTCTCAACCTAATGAAAAAATTGGCTACAAAAGTAGGCTTCTGACAGGTAAAGTAACTCTACTGTTTAAATCAAATGTCATGACATCTTTGAGTTAATTATCCTTTGTCAGACGAGGAGACAAGTACACATTGTTTTCTACCTTTTGGGTAGGCCTGTATTATACGAGATGTTTTGGATAATTTGCACCCGAGGAAATCGACTTCTATTTTGGGGTGGATCAGTGCACTGACAAGCAATTATAACAAACAAAACATATTCTGTGCTTGATGAGACTGCATGGAAATGTTCAAAACATCTGTGTTTCCACAGCCAGTCTTGTCTGTCTGATATCGTATTCATTATTTAATTAATCTGAATTGAGTATTGGATGCCAGAGAGTTCGAGAAAATTATGCGCAACACATGTTTTATCGAGTAGCCTATCACAATACCGTTCACAGGTTTCTGGCGTGAAAAGAAATTAGCAAAGCTTGTTCTCGTTGTTGTGTTCGCAGGAGCCTATCGTCGAACAGTAACAGAGAGACAGATGTCATGGCACAGAAAGTTAGTCAATCACATTGATTTGTCTACATCTGTTAATCAAAGCGCTGCCGCTGATGACTTTGATGATGACGAACACGGGAGTAAACACGTTTCGGTTATTCGTTTCTGAAGTGGCGTTCGCTTGTGCGTTTCGACAAACAGGCCCATCGCCTCACAACAGCCTAATTTGGACCCAAGTCGATATCTCACTCCCTCAGCCACAAAGAAAAACAAATGATCAAAACAAAGAATACAAAGTTCCTCAAGACCTTTTCTGTTGCCAGGCACAAAATTACCCTTTAATTAATTGTGCTCCATAAAATCTTTACCTGGCAATTGAGTTCTCATTGTCTGTGGGAATCACAACTCAGAAGGGAAAAGAGTTGTCCAAGTCTGATGGAAACTATTTCCAACCAAACAATTTAATTGTAACGTTTGGATTGACGATCTAATTCAATCGCAGCAATAATTCCTCTTACATTTATTCCAATTAAAATCACATTAAGAAGTGGGTGTTGCTTCAAGCAAAAGCCTGTGTGGTAAGTTACTGGAAGACAAGGTATATTTCAGATTAATTAGCAGTTAATGTATTTATTAACTTACAATATCTCTGAAGAGAACAAAACAAATCCTGTTCTAATTTTGCAGTAAACCTAAACAAGAAACTTACTTATTTGACTAACTTTTGCAACTCTCCAAAGTATAATAATGCCCTTGTTTTTACATGTTCTTAAGTATGGTTTTATTGCTGTCATCAGTGAACATTTTCTTGATGAAGACCAAGGGAATTTTGTCAAATCGACAACCTTTTAAAGCAGTTTCAGAACACACAGTACAAGAAAAATTGCGCTCAGTGGAATTCAGACTGTTCTGGGAGGTCTCTGTGAGTTTTATTCTCATGAAAGTGTCAATTTTGAAAATTGTAGCTACAGTAAATGCCAGATAAAGAACCTTAAAGGTTATACTTTATAATGCACAGAGTACAAAGTTGAGATGAGCTCGTGAAATACGAGTTCAACTTGGCTAACAAGGTGTGGGGGATGAGGAGGTGAGACCAACATCCTAGAACTACTGTACAGAAGAACCGAGCAAAAACAAAACCGCAGCTACAGCACAGGTCACCAGATAACAAAGAGAAGCACCAACATGCTACATAATGTGAGACATATGGCAACAACACAACAATAAACATAAAAAGTGTGTTACACAGCAGACAAAGGCAGGAGGAACAGATGGGCTGAACAACACGCAGCTGAAGAAGAACCATCATGAGGCTTTCAAGACACAAACCAACGGCATTTAAAAAAAAAAAAACTTTGATGGTTTCTCACAGTTTCATATTTGTAAGATGTGTTGATTAGGCTTGTCTGTTGTTACGGAAACAAACGAATTGCCTCCCAAGAGCAAGAGCAGCCCATCTGGCTCATGGTGCAGCCTTAAGCAGAGTATTTTTAAATGATTTTGAATACTATGACCCCAGCCCTAAGTACAGTTGCTTGGGCTAAACGTTTTGGGTTTCAGAATGTTCAGTACCATTCGATAACTCTAATCAAATGCTTCACCTCACATTAGGGTAGCTCACATTTCTTTCTTCCCTCAATACAACCTGTCTCTCTAGGCAGTGGGTAAAGGAATAGGTTAAAGAAAACAAGCTTAAGATGGAGCCTCTTGTTGTTCTCTTGGAACTGTTTATTAAGGGCAATCAACGATACTTACATCAACAATTAAAATACCTTTTTAAGATGACACTTTTAAACTTCCTTGGAACAGATCATCTTTTTGTCAAATGCTGATCAAACAGCACAGCTGATGAAAGGGTTATAGTCTGAAAGGTTTGAGTTACGTAATATTATAATATTCAATTACAGCGAGAATTACACATTAGCCATCAGGTTTGAATGGGGTTTGAGACCATAGTAAACAGCTGTCACTTCAGCACCATCCACTGGATAGGTAAATCAATTACATTGTGGCTTAATTTAGCAGTCTTAGATGGTGAATTATGTTTGTAACCTTGTTCTGGGTGTCTTGATTGGATAATTAAGATGCTTGCAGTACTAAATTACCCCTGGAACAATATTCTAAATGTTTGCTGTGGTTGTAAATGCTTAAAATTAATTGATTAATTTGGGGTATCGTAAGGACGACTTAATAGGTCAGTTTTCACGTAAGGACAATTTGAATTCGCAATGTTGTTTTCCAAAAAGTGTGATGAGTGGGTGACAACAGCAGAACTTCACAGAATTACAAACTAACAAAAAAAAGGTGAATTACTGCCACCTAGCATGCCCTACCATACTAGCACTCTCAACTACCACAATAGCTAGCTAATACTTTTTCCAATTTATTAATATAATACATGTATTTATTAACACAATGTGAACTTGGACACAATGCGGACCTCAATCATGTTTACTCTGAATTTTTCTCTCAATTAAAATATACACATTTAAACTTTAGCTAACTGATTAAATATATTTCTAAGTAATATTATTTCAAACCAAAAGTAATTTATTAACTTAGTAGCATGACCCCGTTTCATTTCCAAAACAAAGACATTCCAGTTGGCCATTGGAAAGACACAAGGGGTGGCAATGCTGAACAAATGCTTTCAGCAATTAGCACAGCAATTATTATTTTACTGGCACTATTTAAAAAGTAAAAAAAAATGTTTTGTGCCTTCTGTCATTACTATTTCCCTTTTACACTGAAAATTGCAAAAATTAAATGTAGGGCAAAATAATTAACCAGAGTTTTCGTTTTTTGAAGCTAGATCTGGGCTTCCCTGTGCTTATTCCAATGCCAAATGTAAAGTAAGTATTTTCATCTTCAGGTCCGGCAGCTGCTATTGCTGGGTACCTAGCTGGCGTTTAGCGCCAAACGCTTCCTTTTAACCACTTCTGATCGTCTATCGGACCTCCTAAATCCTGCATGGACTCCTGTGTTTGTGATACAAACACTTGCATACAAAGCCAGGTCTACTGACACATCTCTCCACCATCTGTTTCGACCCAATGATATGACACTAAAAGGAACCCCCTGACTTTGATGCCGTTCAAAAAAATATTAATTAATAAGTCTCCTGAGCATAGTTATGTTCTATAAATTCCTTACTTTCATTTGTGAGGATACACACAGGTAGAAAATAACTAACTTATAACTGACCCTGTCCCAAACAACTACCTAACAAAAACGTATAGCCTGCACTTCTCTTCGGTGCCTCAAGAGGGAAGTCAACATATTAGTTGTACGTTGAGAGTGACAAGACAAATAGAGCAGAAACAACATGATTTACCAACACGATGTGTGCATTCCCAGTAGATACAGCAAGGTGAAGGTTAGCCCTATTTATTTTGCGCTGTGGTAGCACAATCTGATAAGGTAGCACAAAATGTCAGACCACCGGAAATATTTGTCAAAACGTTCACCCCAACTTTTTCTAAAATTATGAGATATTGATGTTGTTGTTGAAACGTTGAGCCATTTTCCAGACTTAAAACATATTTTTTTCTTCTCAGAATTAAGACATAACACCCTAACAAGGCCACTGTGCTGATGAAACTTAAAGTAATTATTTTGTGGTGAAGTTTCACTAATTTAACTAAACCGTAATATTTCATCCAAGAACATAAGTTCATTAACATATGTTCACATAAAGAAGACAAATATCTATTTAAACATTGCTGCTTCGTGCTCATAAGTGCAGTGCCATCGAGAAAGCTTAGGCGGACATCATGAAATTGCCTCAAAGGGCAACTGTGATTGATAAAGTTATTCTTTAAAGGGCAATTCCCTTTAGCAGGAGCTATTTAATTTCAATCAATAACAGGAAAAAGTCATAATTCTCCGTTGTCCTCCTACCTGATCTCCCACAGACGCCTTGTAACAACAGTACTGACTTACCTCGGTTACAGAAATATCAATGAATAAAATATGAAAGAAAATTGTTTTTTATATGAATAATGGAATAGTGGATATAGGCTATTAGAGTTCATTTCTCAAGGTTAGACTATATTGTGTTGTTACAGTCTACCTGGCCTGTGCTTTGTAGCGACGGGTTTGACAGAAATCAGAAGATACATTCATATCGACTGTTTTCTGTTCTCAAGAAACTGACTCCTCCTCAAGGCGATCTTTGAGGTTGAAAATAATGTTCCTTTCTCAGCACGCGCTGATTCACACCAAAGCTACAGAGCATGTGAGTCACTGCCAGACAACGTGAAAGTGTCACTGAATTAGATTAACTCACTGAAAGTACATAGTTTCACATAGTTTCACATGGAACTTTACTGGAAAATCCATATACTATTCAACAGTTAGTTACGTCTACATTTTGGTGGATTTAATTATGGACATCTGTGCAGCAAGTTGTTCATTGACAGTGATCGTTGTAATTGATTGATATCCAGTAATCAACAAAAACAAATTGATCAGCTACGCCATGTTTTTTTAAGCATGACATGTAATTAATTCCAATAAAAACTTGAAAAGCAAAGATCTGTTCCCCTATACCTCAACACCGAAAACTTAAGAGATCGGATTTATATTGAATGCACTGGCCCTTTAATGAAGATGATGATTTCATGTCATGTGACAAAACAAGGAAATAGAAATGGATAAACATGAAATGTACTCACAATTATAATATTTGATCGAGACAGACACTTAAAACGAAAATGTTTCATTATTAAAACTAAACTGCCGTGGACCAGCTTTGTCTTCTCAAGAAGAATAGATCTACCCTACCTTTTAGCCAGGTAGCACTTTCTCCTCCGAAATTTGCAAACTTAAACAAAACTTGAGGAAAATGACTACATTCTTGATTTATATTCTTATGTTGCCGTTTGGACATGCAACGTTACCTCTTGTCATTAACACGTGGCCCTTTCGAGATGCTACGTCCGCAGGTAATGCTAAACTTTCACATTATACACGTTAGTATAGGTTTCTATCTGTATAAAAACCTCTTCATGCGTTTTTATTTATAACCAACAATGAAAAGCAACTTTGGTGTCAAAACTCACAAAAGGATTGGGATTCAACTCTTCCCCCAAATTGTTCTGAAATTGTCTTGGCACTGATTTGCAAATTGCAAGCTGTTCAGCATGTCACCAGTTGGCTTTCTAATCCTCAAAGCAAGCAAACGGATCAGTGTCCAAATGGTGATATGGCACAGTCATTAATTTCCTACAGAATGAGAATCCCTTTAGGTCAAACTGAAGGTGCTGTTGTGTAAGGGCTTATGCAACACACTATATTAGGCCCTGCACACAAAGTTTGGACTGTACGAACTTTTGCTGTTGTTTCTGTCATCCGAAGCGTGGAGCGTCCTGCGAGCCGGAGGGTCGGTACTGGACGCGGTGGAGCAGGGCTGTAGCCGCTGCGAGGTGGACCAGTGTGACGGCAGTGTGGGCTTTGGGGGAAGTCCAGACGAGAACGGAGAGACCACCCTGGACGCCATGATCATGAACGGGTGAGCCGTGAGCGTCACCCGTTCATCTCATGCATCACTGAGAACATTGCCACAATCCAAATGGTTGTTGTCCTAAATCAAAGTTCAGCGAATGCCAGAGTAGGCTATACCCTAAAGTAGGATTTTTTTGGGGTGCTTGGATTTCAATCTCCTCGGTTGGAATTTAATTTGTGGGGTAAAGACAGAGTTCCTGCTGTAAAGAACAGTTTCAGCTGCTTTTGTTGTGTCCGACTCCTCCTGATTTACGGGGAATTGAAATGGAATTGATCCAAAACTCCACTGCGAGTCAATTACAGCCATATAATGGCCTTGGGATTGTAGATGTCTTCCTTTTCGCATGATAATCGTGTGCAGCCACCCGTGATGAACTGTCTTTCTCTGCAGGGACACGATGGAGGTTGGGGCTGTAGCGGACCTGAGGAGAATCAAGAACGCTATTGGAGTAGCCAGAGCGGTGATGCAACACACTGAACACACATTCCTAGTCGGAGAGTCAGGTATTGTAAAAGTTAGGGTGAACTAGTATTCGATGTGAAATTACATCTAGTACGTTGATTCGTAAACGAGTATTTGTTAATAATTAACATTCAAAATGAGTCCTCAGTGGCTATGTGGATGTACTGTATCAAATATAATATGTGGTGTGTTACTGACCTCTGTGAAGTCTGATCTCTGATTGTTTTATTTACAGCTTCGGTTTTTGCTGAGCATATGGGCTTCACAGCAGAAGACCTGACCACCAACAAATCTCTTAGTATTTTCACACAGTGGCTGAAGGACAACTGCCAACCCAATTATCGGAAGGTGTGCATTTCATAGCTTCAGCTTCATACAGTTTAAATAAAGTATTAGGTATAACTCTTAACACCTAATTTGAGATTCAGAATATCATGCAGGATGAATTTCAGTTATCCTCATTTCAATGTTTTGTAATACCGCCCAAACTGTCGAAAGAACGAAGCACCGTACATCCCTCAACAAAACCGTGCAATCTTGTCAGGGAAACAGTAAAGTACATCGCCTCCTATCTTTAAAATCTATGAATAACTCTGACTGCTGGATGAATTATGCATTGACGGCTGCCTGAAAGCGACGACTGTTGATCCCAACATGCTGTTAGCATTGGCACTATCAAAGCCCTGTAGAGATCTGACTCAGCCTCGTCCTCAGCTAGCCTGCATACATTACCACCAAGCTGGGTAGCAGGTCGGATACGTGAGTCACGTCCATGTATACGTTTGTTTTAGCATAACCGACTGCATCAAGTTAAAAACGGTGTGAGTTCAAACTTGTGGCAGACGGTACATTATACATGGTGTGTACATTATCTTCATTTTATATTCAACAGAGTGTTCTTCCAGATCCTTCGAAGAACTGTGGACCATACAAGCCAAGAGCCATGTCGAAGCAAAGACAGAGAGAACGCCAAATTGACATACATGCTCATGACACTATTGGTAAAATATATGATTGGTGTTGAAAACGTAGAAATTTGCTTTTGTATTGCTAAGACAGTATAGTGTTTTTGTGCCTTTTAATCCGATGTTAAATATTATGCATATTTTTAAGTTATTTTATGGTTACAAATAATACTGTCAGATTTAAAATACAATTATTTGTTGATAATTGTGTATATTTCATTCAAAATAGGAATGATTGCGATTGGTCAGGATGGTCATGTGGCAGCAGGAACATCCACCAATGGAGCAAACCACAAGATCCCAGGGTACATCAAAATATACATTTCATACATCCCATATGAGTCGCATGGTGATTGGATGGCCTTTACTACAGTAAATCAGATCCCTTGTTATGGTTATTGTTAGTACCCACACGGAACAAACTAGGACAGTAAACAAATGCAACTCAAATGTCACTCCTCAATACGGGCCATATCAAGATGATGAATCCTGACGAGACGTATTTACAAGAGACATTTGAAGTCAAGACCGTCTTTGTTGAACGCTGGCTAAGTGTAACATTTACACATGCATTTAGCAGACGCCTTTATCCAAAGCGACTTCCAAGAAAGAGCATAGGTCACTGATCATAACAACGAGATAGCCCCCAACATTGCGAGCAGCCAAAACATGAAGCATACATTGTGAAAAAACAAATAAGTGCCAAAGGGAAGAACCATAAGAGCATGCAGTTAAACAAGTTACAGTTAAACAACAGAATGTTCCGGTGTTGTGTGACACGCCCTGTAGTCGTGTTGGAGACTCGCCCGTAGCAGGAGCGGGCGCCTACGCCGACAGCACCGCAGGGGGCGCGGCCGCCACCGGAGATGGAGACGTCATGATGCGCTTCCTTCCCAGGTTGGGCCCGATCTGCTCCAACACCTCACTCATCCAGCACACACACACAGCATGGAAACAACACACCTAACAAAAAGGGAGTTGAGTTGGATGTACTTGAGTGCAGTAGATTGAGTTGGATGTACTTTAGTGATAGGAGACAATCATGGGCCAGAAGTGCAGTTTTAAAAGTGGCCTGAGGAGTGTGGACTAGCGCCAAGGAACTGTCTTATTTGCAAGACACAGCGCAACAGTAACATCTCTCTCGACCACAGCTAAGGCAGAACGGTCAACGCTGAACCAATGATGAGATTTGACAGGGCTGTGGCTACTTCTACCCCTGAGGTGTCGAAGGATATGAAAGCCCCAGTAACAGTCCTCTCTCTCTCTGACTGAGCCTAGTTTCCTTGCTGTGGAGCTGATGAGGACTGGAGCAGCCCCGTCCTCAGCCTGCAAGACAACCATCTCCAGGATCAAGAGGTATTACCCAGAATTCTTTGGGGCCGTCATCTGTGCCAACACAACTGGTCATTATGGTGAGTGGTGTTAGGACTAGCAGAAGTATGTGAGTTACAAAAATAGATGAACTGAGCTTGCTTCCCCCCCCCTCTCGTTTTCAAAAGGTGCTGCTTGCAACAAGCTTCCTGGATTCTCCAAATTCTCCTTCATGGTGTCTGACTCTCAATCTAACGTACCATTACTGAAATCTGTGGACTGTTTTTGATTCATTTTTTTTTATATGTTGGGTTTTATGCTACTTTCTACTATCAATTATGTTAATTGAAAGAATCATCAGACTTGATCTTTTGACAGATATCCTGAATGTTTTCTATGTAGAGATTTAGGAAAAAAAGTGATTAAAAGTTGTGATCAACAATTAAACTGAATACATCTTTTATAGTATTATGACATTTGAATGGACTCACAGCTCAAATGGTATACATTATTTCATAAGATGAAACACCTGAAATGTGGCCTTCCTTAACAGTGCAAGAAAGCCTGCATAACGAGATATTTCTCTCAATGTAAAATGAAATTTTATTCAAGACTGCTTGGCAAATATGCTGTACGGCACACCAGACATAACAAATGCAAAGACATGATCAATGCTACATGAATAAGCAAGCGAAAATATATTAATTGCATCGACCCATCAGCTCTTACCACAAGGAAACATAAGAACATTATAAAACTTGTAACCCTTCCGCTTGAATATTCTTAATCTCTTAAAGTTAGCTACTTGTTTCAGCAGCTTGGCCCATTTCATGCCCATTGGAAGTAGTCACACTGCTTGCCCACAGGAAGTAGTCACACTGCTTGCCAATCAGGAAGTAGTCACACTGCTTGCCCACAGGAAGTAGTCACACTGCTTGCCCATCAGGAAACTGCAGACGTAGAAGTTTCGTCCGTTATTAGGCCCCAGTTTGAGCACAGTTCTCCTGAGACAGCGTTTCCCATGGTTACAGAGGGGGAAATGTAAATCAGCCCACTGAAAGAACCAGAGAGACCGGAGGATTCCGTCACCATTTAGCTGTTAAATCATGTTCATTATATTCAGGGTGTATGTAGATTCTCTCTCACCTCAAAGAAGTTACAGCGTTTGTCTCTGGGGAGCGAGCAGTTGTAAAACTGACGGCCCTTGTTCTCTCCTTCCTTGTTGACCACGCGGAGGACACAGGGACACTGATGGGAAGTACAGCAGGGGATTGTGGGAACACCCTGTGTTTCCTCATTTGGTGCTTTGGTTTGGGAGGAGCTGATGGAGATACAAGGGTATAAGACATGTCTTCATTTCTGCAGCTTCCAGAACCTTCTGTTGGTATTTTCAACGAACCAATCAAGGAGACACCATGTGAACATCAGGATTTGTTGGAGATCGCCCCACACTACTGCATTCCCAGATGTGGCTATTCATCAATCGGCACTTTTATAACAATACCGCATTAAAAATTCCACTGTCGGATGCTTTTTTATCCCACTTACCTCCCCGAAGTCAAAAACTTGCCTTATTATAACTTTCTTACTCATGAATAGCTGAGTGCACCCATCACTCACCTTACACGGCGTGCTCCATTGTGAGCTTTGCTACCAGGAAAAGGACTGTGATCAATTCTCATTTTCTTAGATGGTTGACTGGAGGAGGCCAACGATTCCCTTTTGGAGAGCTCTGTGCTTTTATTCTGCCAGCCACCAGAGGCATAATTGGGACTTGTTGTCCCTTGGCAGACGTTGTGTTTATTTAAACCTCTCTCCCCCGCCAAGGAATTCAGATGACTGCTGGCTGGGGAAAAAGGAGAGTCCGCTTGGTTTGGCTTTTTGCACAAGTCGGTAAAAACAAGGGTGGTGCTTCCAAACGCAGCCTTGCGGTTGACTTTGAGCTCCTCTCGTGGTTTTGAAAAGGCATTGCAAGGGTACTTGATTAAATCTCTGGTGAAGAAAGCCTCCTCAACGCTGCGCTCGTCTGTAGGAACTGGGAGGGAGGAGGGGGCACTAACATCAATTTGTTTCATTCCACCGCCTCAGTGATCATCTTCCTAGTGTCTGAATATCACCTACGAAAGTGAATGGATTGTGTAAACGCTGTTTGAAGTGGGTGGTGCCCGCTGAGGACAAGGCTGACGGCTCACCCCGAGTCCTAGGAGTGAGGCAGGCCTCACAGGTCCTCACCGCTGGCTGGTTCACCAGGGTGCACAGCTCACAGGCCCACTCCTCCTCCTCTCTCTTGGCCACGGCATCGCTGGCTTCCACAGACGCCCGGTAAGCCCAGTCCAGTAAGCTGTTCCTTGCGGGAAGTTTGCTAGAAATGTAAAATCAGGAAGATTAACATGTGTCAGGGAGGATCTGGTGTATCGCACAAATATAATGAAATTTCTTGTGGAAAGAATGCATTTAGCATTAAGCACAGATAATGCTTGAAAACACGCAGAACATTGGAAAAAATTATGAGTTGGAATGGAGATACGGTCCACAAAAGGCTTTATCTGTGAGCTGTGCTGTAGAGCTTTACACTCAAACCCTCTTTAATGCCTTCCTCAAACAGACACCAGGAAGCTCAGAGTTTGCACCTGTCTGACAAGCACAGTCCACACTCGCTATGCACATTCAATCTCTCATCATCACCTCTTACTTCCCAGCAGGCTTATCCACCTACAGTGAATGATAAACTCCAATTACATCAGAGATGACGCAAGACTTCACCGTTTCCCCTCCCCCCATCCGCTCTGGTTGGCTCGCAAACCCTCTGATTAATATTCCCCACACATCTGATGTCACAGGTTCACCTCAGGTCGACCTCTCCCGGGTCGGCGCTCTGACAGCGCGAACAGAAGTACGTCATCCTGCCGTTGTCGCCAAGGCGACAGACTGTGATGGTGTTTCGGCACTGGCCACACTGAGGACGCTTGTAGACTTTGTAGTGTTTGTGGAGAGGAGAGCCCGATTTGCGGCACTTGAACAGAAATGAGAAGACAGGCAGACAAAGTGTTTAAGTGACTGAGTGGTTACGAGACTGGGCCTGCAGTTAGCGGTGAGGAGCAGGCCCGGGGGAGCCCTACCTTATAGAACAGGAGGGTGAAGTCACGTGTCATCTTCACTAGATGGTGGACCTGTTCATCCGTCAGCTGGTTGATCTAAAAAATAAAGGAACTCAGTCATAAATCAATAAAACATGGATCGTGCTATGATTGACAACAAGAGGGGTATGGCTCAGTGGTGGAGCATTTGACTGCAGGTCAAGAGGTTGCAGGTTCAAATTTCCCCTTCTCTACTGCATGTGACTTTGGATTAAAAAAAAAACATTTGCTAAATAAAATGTTACAAAAGTGAACACACAATATACTCTCCAAACGTTTGGGTCGATGTCTTCAGTCACTGTTACGGTGACACATCTGTCTCCGCTTTGAGTCCCTATCAAACCTAAAACTTGTTACATTTATATTTTTGCTTGTATCCAAAGCAACATACAAATAGTGCATATCAAAAGTACAGTAGATCACCAATCTGAAGCACATACTATAGTTCTAAACAGTATTTCAGTCTTCAGAGTCAATCAGCGGTCTGTATTTACCTGGCTGGTAAATGTGTAGTAACCACATCTCAGCAACCAGGCACAGTGAAAAAATAATACAACATTAAGAGTTCTACAGTGCAACAACGACGACAGTTGCGTACCTTTACCGCAGGGTTAAGGCCCGAGTCAAACAAGGCCTCGTTTTTAATGATGTTCCCCACCCCGGGCAGGACGGTCTGGTCCAGGAGCACATCACAGAGCATCCTGTCTCTCTGTCCTCGAACCACCTCCTCTGCACGGCAGGAACTGAACTGGGGTGAGCACACATCCAGGGTCTGCATGGCCCGGAGTCTGTGCTCACAGTCCTCTGTCAGCCTGCACACAAACATGCCTTTAGTGGACAAACCTAACAGCAAAATACAGTTACTCTCAGGTGTGGTGCTGTATTTAATTCACTGTGTTGTCATAACAAAGGTTTCACACAAAACACGACTAACTTTGGGGGGGGAGGGGAATGTGTTCTTAAAATGTATTAGTTTCGAAAGGTTGAAAAACAAATGATAAAAAAGGTTCAATTAAATAAAATCCTGGACAAGTACACAGTCCCAACAGTATCACTATGGTTATTGTCCAGAAACGAACTGCCTCAAGAGGACACGGTGGAACAAACCTTATGCCAATTAGCCTACCTGATTTCAGCTGTGGAGTCGAAGAGGAAGATTACGTCTCTGGTGAGGTGGATCTCCAGCATCGGACTAAGGCTTTTCCTGCCCTGAGTCTTGGCAGGGTTTATACGCATTGAACCATTCATACCAAAGTGAACTCTGTCAAAGACATGAGAGATACAGCTTTGTTTAAGCGGTAAATGATCAGTAGTCTATAGCCTAACATATTAGCGATACTGTTGGTGTAGATGGGTAATTTTGTGCTTTGTGTTTCATGCATTTGACTGCAACTTTAAGAGGCTTTATGTAAACGCGTCTGCTAAATGAATACTTTACATTTATTTCTTAAGTGCATAGCTCCATGATAAACGTAAGTTTAATGGACTTCATACCTCAACGCTCTTTGGCCGAAGTATAAGAACAGTTCCTTTCCCAGGGTAGCAACTCCAGTGTATTTACACCCAGTGAGGATCTGGAACGAGCCTTTATTTGGGTCATATCTCTGCAAATACGTCGTCGGTTGTTTTAGCAACACACATTTATCAGTTAATTCAGCTACTGTAGCCTGCATTACATCAGATAACGCTAGCTATTCTGTCACTTCTTTCATTAGTCTACACACCTGTTTCGTCGTCGGACTTCGGAATTCTTGAACTTTCTGTCCTTGCTGGACCCTCGAACGAATCTTCTCTCCGTTCAGCGTGCAACCCGGCCCCTCAACCATATTCAGAAAGGATTTGTTAGCCAAATGGGATATATAAAAGCTTGTTTCTCTCCTAGGTTTGATATGTTAACAACGAAACCAAACGACCCGCCACATTTCTAAATCCCGCGGGCTCACTGCTGACAGTCGTGGCGCCACGTATCACGTGACATTGTGGAAACTACCTTGATTAACCGTTTGCGTTTCTACGAAAATAATGATCATTGTGAAGATAAACAGCCTGTCAACACCACATCACAGTAAGTTTAATACACTGTATGAGACCATTTGTGTGTATTACTTTGACTACAACTAAATGTTGTGCTGCACTGCCCTCTGGCGGTTAAATAGGTTATTTAATGTTGTGCTTGAATACTACAATAAGTTTAGTTGGTATGACTAAACTCAACCCAATCACGGTTCTTTATCAAACCAACACGTATCCTATTAAACACCCACAAGCATTCATGAAAAAATGTGTACACGATTTAATAATTTTCTCCTTCCATTACTTCTACAGTAATATCCCTCCTGGTTATCACAAATTAAAGTTTAAACCACAGAATATTCAACCCCCTCTTTAGAAATAGGAGAATGCTAAAATATTTTCACACAGGCACAACGGCAGCTGCACTATTATACCAGCTTGTTCAATCAGGACCAGTAGGTGTCTGAGGGGAAACCAGACTGGGAGTCAGTGGCACATGATCCCCTGTGGTAGAGAGACCCTAACTAACAGAGGGCAATGCCAGAGCCAGCAGAGAGTACCGACAAGCCCTTTGTGGCCCAGTTGTCCAATGTTTACCTCAGCATCTTGGCACTGTTCTGCTTCAAACTCTTTGTGAAGATAAGCCTGAACTTGCTCACCTACTTCTACGTCATCCGTGGGAACAGAAAGGAGGCTGCCAGGATATCTGCAGAGTTCTATGACTATGGTCAACGACAGGGTGAGTACAACTGTGTCATGCCTCTGTAGTGTTTTAGAACCATACATATGAAGATAGATCTTGGCACTGGATAGTTCAGGCACTAGGAAGAGAATACATCAGAATGGAAAACACTTATTTTCTTGGTTTTCATACACTGTCACTAATCCCTTCCCCTCATGCCAACAGTAGTTGTTACTAAAGGAATAAGGATAATGTGTAAAAACAAAACATACAGCAGCAGTGGCTGGACATTTAGTCTCGTCCCCCAATGTATTAATAGAATACAGCCATGGGGTCCCACCCCTTGGCCTACTTACTGTTGGTACTCAGCCGGGGAGCTGGAGGGGAACTGGAGGGATTGAGCGACCAGCCCAAAAAGCACGCGCAGAACCAGTCTGTTAGCAAACATGCATGTTCTCTGTGGTGAAGAATGAACAGCTAGCATCAACCTAGATCACGGTTCTCAGATGACGTAGCTAGAGCAATACTGTTGGATAGGATGCAACTCTCCAGATAGTAATTTCTTTTTGGGAAAAGGTTTTAAGGTTATTTGAATGAAATGGAGGGAA
Source organism: Osmerus eperlanus (assembly GCF_963692335.1). Taxonomy (NCBI): domain Eukaryota; kingdom Metazoa; phylum Chordata; class Actinopteri; order Osmeriformes; family Osmeridae; genus Osmerus; species Osmerus eperlanus. The sequence continues at coordinate 16,463,164 of NC_085030.1, forward strand.
ATGGCGATGCTGATGATGCTGTCTGGAATGCTTGTGGAGTTATTTTGGATATTGATTCAGGTAGGTCAGTCTGTAAAGTGGAGTTAGCCTACAGTGCTGTTACATAATAGGATGTATCTAATATTTATCTGTAAATATCATTAACTTGGTGATCCATGTGGCTGATTTGACACAATATGTGAGTGAACTGTGCATGGTTAACGGCAGGCTGTAAAATAAATATTTTTTGTTGTTGTTGATAAAATGTTTCTGTTTGATGACAAATGTTTATGTTTGTATATTCACGAAACATCTCTATGGTTGTGTTCGTTTCAAAAGTGTAGCACTCCAGTCAATGACAACAGCTGACGTTCCTCCGCCTTAATTCTGTCAGTAATCAGAGTTAATACTTGTTGTTTGCAGTATTTGTTGATGTTATTCCTGTTTCAGGGTCCTGGGCCGACCGGTCTCCTCTACATGACGCAGCCAGCCAAGGCCGACTCCTTGTCCTCAGGAACCTCATTTTACAGGTCAGATACTCCCGTGAACTGTCAATGTGTGGGATTAATGCTTTCGATCTACTTCACTGAACTGTGAGTCGCTTCCGCCGAATATGTCACAGCTGTGTGTTGCTCTTAATCATTGGTGTTTGACATACGAAACACAAACTTGGTAAATACAGACCGTTCCTTGACTCTGATCCTTGATATTCTGCTGTACTTTCTACATGCGCTTATTGTCTTAAAGTGTCAAAATGTGAAAACAAAATGTGAATATACTTCCATCGTATTTACTTGAATCTACAGGGCCACAATGTTAACGTGCTTACCATAGACCATGTGAGCCCCCTTCATGATGCTTGTCTGGGCAACCATGTAGCCTGCGCCAGGCTCCTCATCGAATCAGGAGCCAATGTGAGTCACAACCCAGACACCAGCAGATGTGACCTACAGCATGTTCATGACACCGAGTAGATTCTCTCTTCATCGAATGGCGAAGAGCAAATCTAAAGAAATTCAGCTGTCTAACACCTGAGTGCTCTCTCCTCTCTGGATAGTCTCCGCATCACGCTTAACCCTTGTGCTGCCTTCGGGTCACATGACCCAAAGGTTCATAACGAACCACCGTTGTGTTTACCCAATTTTACCCAATACAAAAACAAATAAAAATAATTTTCTTTTAACCATTGCAATGTGGGGGGTCTGAGACAGCCCGACAGTTAAAAGAAAATGCTTCACTTTGTTTTTGTAGGAGGTAAATTTGTCGCAATACGACGGTGGGTCACAATGACTGATGGGTCAGAATGACCCGAAGATAACACAAGGGTTAAGTGAAGCTGACACCCCACTCTGTGCAGGTGAACGTCACCACCATAGACGGGAGGACGCCCCTGTTCAACGCGTGCTTCGTGGGCAGTGTGAGCTGCACAGACTTGCTCCTGGAGAGGGGGGCTAAGCCACAGGCTCCGCTGTTTCAGCCCTCGCCCATCCACGAAGCCACCAGCAGAGGTACGCTCCACAGGCAAAGCGACTGAACAGTGCATTTATTCAGTAAACCTAATGGAAATAGATGGCCAAAACAAAAGTACACAATGCACCCAACGAAGCACGGTCACATTTAAGCCCCTGCTTAAAAGAAAAGATGTCTCTATTATTTTACTTTTTAAGCTATTCTAACTAGACTATAACGGAAACAATGTAATGCATTAATTAACGCTTTCATCCATTGCTTCACATAGAAGGGGGATTTGAACCTGCAATCTTTCCATCAGCAGCCAAATGCTACACAGAGCTTTACCCAAACTGAATCTAATCATCTCATACTAAATCAAATCGTATTTGTGTAGCATCAAGAGCCATGTCCCAGAGGGCTTCACATATGTCCATAGAACTGCACCTAAACCCACCTAAATAGGATGTCCTAACTCCCCCTGTCCCTGTGCAGGCCACAGCAAGTGTGTGGAGGCTCTGGTGGCGTGGGGAGCGGATGTGGACATGGACATTCCTCACCTGGGCACGCCGCTCTACACCGCCTGCGTCTTTCAGGAGCTGGAGTGTTCCAGGATGCTTCTGAGGGAAGGTGAGGTCTGTCCCAGGTCGTCCTCCGTCTGCCTGGCATCATAAACGATTTAACTCAGCGCTGTCTGGCTCTGTCGCTGCAGAGCCGACACCCTGTGTGCCTTCGATCCAAAGCTTACCTATGATCTAATGATTTTTTTGGTCGATTAGCTGAATCAGGTTGGTTACAAATGGGGTTGAAGCAATGACAACAACAAAAAACGGCAGAAGTGTAGTTCTCCAGTGTGTGGGATTGAACGGCCCTGATTGGACAGCCCTGATGTGTCTCCTCACCACAGGAGCCCATGTCCAGAGAGGTAAGTACCTGGAGACGCCCCTACACGCTGCTGCCCAGAATGACTGCACAGCCATGGTGAAGATGCTGCTGGATTTTGGGGCTGACATCAATGCCAGGAACCTGGAGTTCCAGAGGCCGGTGGATGTATCTCCTCCTGGCAGCCACACAGAGAGGTTCCTGATGCTCTACGAGGGTCAGTAACCCAGAACTGCTGTTTTTTTTTTTTTTTAAGGAATCCTGTTCAATATGGTTGTTTTTTCGAAGTATAAGGAATAAAAACAGATTTTTATTTTAAATACCATCTCCAGTACTAGTTTGTCTTGACTGTATTTCAGAATAAAAAAAGTAAAAGGTTAAACTTATTTTACCAGTCGATGTTCTGCTGTTCTCCCACTTCTCAGTCATCCCTCTTTCTTCCCCCAGTCACGCCTCGCCTGCTCAGCCAGCTCTGCCGCCAGTGCATCCGAGAGAGTGTCGGCCGTGATCGGTTCCACCTGATCTGCCTACTGCCTCTGCCCAGTCCAGTCAAAAACTATCTGCAGTACAGATAACGCACCAGCACAGAAAAATAAGCATCGTTTTCTGTTTTCGACTGACGGACACTTGAATAAATAATTTGAGTTTTTGTGCAGTTGACCGAAACACTGTATTAGGGTTGGAATTAATTGTCTATATGCACACGACAGTGAAACGTATTTAAAGGGGGAAATAGGCCAGGTATAGAACTTCCAACGAAGTTAGAAACGTGACTTGTGCATGTTGCATAACCCGGGCCGACAATTTCCGGTAGCTAGCAGTTGCGTTAGTTCTTTCACACAAAATGGCGTTTGAGGAGTTTGGTTGATCTTCTCAAAATGACCGAGTTTGGTTGATCTTCTCAAAATGACCGATGTTCAAAGGATTCTATGTTGCTGCCCTTTTAGCAAGAGGGAAAAGGGGTTCAAATTGTACATTTTGAGCTACGTCGACAATTACAAAGGTAAGAATTAAGATATTTATTAACTCACACAGTAAAAGTAGCTAGCTAGCTATGTGATTTTAGCGGTAACATTAGAGCTAGCTAGGCTGGATAGTTAGCCATTTTTAGCTACATGATAATGGAATCAATTATCTGATTGTCAGCTTGCTTGCTAGTCATTAATGTTAACAGATAAATAATTGGTTGGTCATATGTATTCCCTATGGATAATGTAACATTTGGATTTCTAACAAAAATCTGGAAACGGGAGCGATCTCAATGTTGGAGAAGCCGCACAATCTGTAGGGTTCTAGACCTGCCTATTTATTTCCGGGGAATAAGTAGCTATCACTGTCGTGTGCATATAGCCAATTGCTTTCAGATAGGTGTTTTTATTAATAAGGCATAATGCAGTGCTGTGATGATATGTTTCTGCATTCTGGGACTGGCCATTAAGGACAGTATTTGATGAAATAGAGTGCAACAGTTAAATGGTTCATATGTTTATGTATGTGTACACATGCTTTCATAGACAACACACCACCGTTTTGAAAACTGCTGCACGGTGTGGTCACAACATAGGGTGTCCTGGATTTACCAGTAAACCGCTTAAGAACATGGCCATGTCTTGTCTTTATATACCCACTAGATGGCGACAATGCTTATTTTCGCTCTGACGCATTCACCGCGAAAGGTAGAAGAAGAGAGGCCGTTGTCATGGAGTTGTAAACACAAAAATGTCTACGTATCAAAAATGAAATTAGCTGGCTATCTAGCTTTATATCTAGTAAAGATGATTCATTAGTATTCGATTAGTTTACTTAGTTTATCTACAGCTCTTGCGTAGCAAGTAGTTATAGGAAAACGTTTCAACGCAAATATTGCAACTTTGTCATGGCATATCCACAAACTCCTAAAAGGACGGGGCTACCACGAGAAGTACTGAAGTGGATACAAAGCCTTGACTTGTCGTTTTCACCAAAGAATGTGCGCAGGTAGGCACATAATAGGTGATAACATATTCCAGTTTTATATAAAAATTGTCCAGTTACTTAGCTTTATTTAATGAAATATGATCTTTAAGAAAAAAAAAATTCTAATCTCTCCTCAGAGATTTTTCTAATGGCTATCTGGTGGCAGAAATATTTTCCTGGTATTATCCTGAGCACCTTACTATGCACTCGTATGACAATGGCACCTCTATTGCTACTAAACTGGGTAACTGGGCTCAAATAGAGAGGGTAAGTCCAGTGTGAAAGGACAAATAACACTACAATGTAAGACAGTGAACATGGTTGCAAAGCTATCATTTTTCGCTGATGCTCTAGTAGTCCCTATGTGATATAATCCATCTGTGCCTCTGCAGTTTCTACAGAAGGAGAACATACAGTTGCTGAAGGAAGCTATTGATGGCAGCATCCACTGTAAACCAGGAGCTGCTGAGCTTCTGGTGCAAGAGATTTACACAGTATTGACCAACAGGAGGTAAATCTGCCAAGTTAACTGGAGAACAGTATTGCTGGCATGGTCAAACCTGTGATCTCTTATTCTGCAGTCAAATGCCCTTACCCCCCCATTCCCATAATTTAACATTTGCTGCTTAACCCCCCCCCCCCTCTCTCTCTCTCTCTCTCTCTCTCTCTCTCTCTCTCTCTCTCTCTCTCTCTCTCTCTCTCTCTCTCTCTGTCTCTCTCTCTGTCTGTCTCTCTCTCTCTCTCTCTGTCTCTCTGTCTGTCTGTCTCTCTCTCTCTCTGTCTGTCTCTCTCTCTCTAGGATCAGAAGCTTCCAGACGGACAAGCTTGACTTCTCTGACCGAGGGTACCAGGAGCTGCTGCCCATGGTGGCTCGCTCCACAGCCTCCAAGGCCATCAAGACCAACCTGCGACTGAGTGAGCTCATCGCTGAGCCCAGCATCACCACCAACCAGAGGAAGGTGCAGGCCATCATCCACATGCACCTGGAGCAGAGGGCAGCAGAGAGGGAACAGAATCCCAGTGAGTCTGCATGTAGATCTCTGAATCCCAGTGAGTCTGGATGCATATCTCTGAATCCTAGTGAGTCTGAATCCTAGTTAGTCTGGATGTAGATCTCTGAATCCTAGTGAGTCTGGATGTAGATCTCTGAATCCTAGTGAGTCTGGATGTAGATCTCTGAATCCTAGTGAGTCTGGATGTAGATCTCTGAATCTGAATCCTAGTGAGTCTGGATGTAGATCTCTGAATCCTAGTGAGTCTGGATGCATATCTCTGAATCTTAGTGAGTCTGGATGCAGATCTCTGAATCTGAATCCTAGTGAGTCTGGATGTAAATCTCTGAATCTGAATCCTAATGAGTCTGGATGTAGATCTCTGAATCTGAATCCTAGTGAGTCTGTATGTAGATCTCTGAATCTGAATCCCAGTGAGTCTGGATGCATATATCTGAATCCTAGTGAGTCTGGATGTAAATCTCTGAATCTGAATCCTAGTGAGTCTGGATGTAGATCTCTGAATCTGAATCCCAGTGAGTCTGGATGCATATATCTGAATCCTAGTGAGTCTGGATGTAAATCTCTGAATCTGAATCCTAGTGAGTCTGGATGTCTTTTTAGTCAAGTCAGTCACTGATGAAGGTTTCTTTTTCCCCCGTAGATCTTTTAATACGAGCGTGTGAAATGATTAGGAAAATGTCAGCCAGGCTGGGGACACATTACTTAGTAGATACTGTACACTGTGTGCAGAGCGTTTCAACAGGAAGCCCACCTTAGAAGCACTGGTGGCTCGACTGCCGCCATCACGTCGCCACGGAAACACGGACCTGGAGACCAGCGCATCAGTCAGCAGTGGGACCAGTACGTATGTAGGAGCTCAATGTACACAGCCTGGTTTAACTCATTTATACAATTATCTTTTTATGTCTTGTAAACATTTAAAGAGTTATTTCTTTTCTTTTGAGAGTAAAAATATATTTTGTGAGACGATGATTTTCCATTTCCTGTTTTCAGAGTCTTGTCCCTCGTCTGTCAGAAGCAAGCCCCACGTCTATTTCAAGGAGATTGAAGTGCACCAACCAAACAGGCGCTCCTTGTCCAATTAAAAAAAAACACTGAGATTTTACTCCATAAATATCTGGATATGTTACTATAGGTTCACATTGAAGTCCTCTAAAGATTATATAGATATGGTGAAATAATAGACAGTAGTAATTCAACAAAGCCTTCATGTATTATCAACCTAAGTAGTTTACTTTTGTGTGCAGGTTTTTAGACTGGATTTTCAGGCTTTCCGAACATTGTAGATGAATTTAACTGAGGATACAAGATCAAATATAAGATAATATAGAATAAGATAATATAGAATACAATATATTTTATATAAATCAGGTTAAGCTATAGCAGTATGGTGTGTGTCACCAGTCACATACCACAGTTGGAAACAAAAGGATTCTCTCCTCACGACGTTGTACACCGTTCTACCAGTAGGTAGCAGTGCTCTGTCTGGTTTAAATCAAGGGTGTAGCAATCAAAATCGAAGGAAGCATCAGCAATAGATTTGATAAAATGTACATAACTGAATGGCTCTGTTTTTCACATAAAAGATGTGGAGGGATGTTGGTGTCTCTGCATGTAGAAACAGTGCAGATATATATTCTCACATTCTTTTTCTAGTTCAACCGACACTAATTTCACTTGCATGTCAATGTTGTGTCTGATACTGTTGATTACAGCTGGAAGATTGACATCTGTGCTTTGTTTGAAAAGTTGTCAATGGACTTTATTTCAATTTTTCCAACAGGAACAATAAATACTTTGTGGACATTACCTTTATTTAGATTGTCAAGGTCTCCGGTGTACCTGCTATAGCATGCAGGCTATACACATGTGAACACAGACATTCTTGACTGTTGACATCGTAGTCCACTGGCAGCATGTCTCAGACAGTGCCCAGGGATAAGGATAAACCAGGCTTAGATTATCAGGCGAAAAGCCTCTTGTCACAAATGTTTACCTGATCTTTTAACTGCCACAGCTGTCGTGACAAAACCATTTTAGATATGCCCATTTCCCAGACAGCCGTTTCCAAGCCAAATGATTCATCGTGGCGGTAGCTTGCATCATGTTTTAGAGGCATGGGCCATGGGCTGATATCAACTTTAATTAGTGGTAATGACATCTGTTATGTCAATGTTGTGACTGTTTATGTAGGCCTAGCCGGGTCATTAGTACTTGCCACAGAGTGCAATTAACTGTCACATAAACACATTCCGTGCATAGCTTTCATATTTAATTCTGTAGGTTATACTTTTTTGTTTTTTATCACATATCCAATAATATGACAGTCTATTTACACCCATATACGGTAAAAGTTCTAACCTCTTCATATAATGTTAACCCTTGTGTTATCTTCGGGTCATTCTGACCCATCAGTCATTGTGACCCACTGTCGTATTGCGACAAATTTACCTCATACAAAAACAAAGTGAAGCATTTTCTTTTAACTGTCGGGCTGTCTCAGACCCCCCACATTGCAATGGTTAAAAGAAAATTATTTTTATTTGTTTTTGTATTGGGTGAAATTGGGTAAACACAACGATGGTTCGTTGTGAACCTTTGGGTCATGTGACCCGAAGGCAGCACGAGGGTTAAAAACTATACTAAACCTCTCCTATAACCCTCTTAACCCTCGTGCTGCCTTCGGGTCACATGACCCAAAGGTTCATAACGAACCATCGTTGTGTTTACCCAATTTTACCCAATACAAAACCAAATAAAAATAATTTTCTTTTAACCTTCGCAATGTGGGGGGTCTGAGACAGCCCAACGGTTAAAAGAAAATGCTTCACTTTGTTTTTGTATGCGGTAAAGTTGTCGCAATACGACGGTGGGTCACAATGACTGATGGGTCAGAACGACCCGAAGATAACACAAGGGTTAACACAGCTGAAGCACCACACCACAGTTCTATTAAAAATACACGTTTCACCTATAACTCGTTTATAGGTCCTTATCCAAATAAAGCTGATTGATTTTTTCCAGCTGGGCTGAAGGTTTTTAGACTGATGTTTCTCTTGCTGTGTACCTGGGATAGGAGTAGTCCGATTACCGCTAACTGAAAGCATGCCCACTTCTACTGGAAGAGCTCCACAGCTCATCCTGTAAATCTCTCGCCACCCTGTGGTTCTCAATTTACAATTGAGCTGTAAATGTACTGTAAAAACATGACAAGATGATAAGTGTTGTTGGCTGCTGGCCCAGCAGCCCATGTGGTGTAAGAGGTTTAACCTGTAACAATGATGTGTTGATATGATCTATACCAGACTCACCTGACACTGATAATTATCATTTTATCGGGAACACTTTGTTTGAAGTAGCCCCTTGTGAAGTTCAATGGTGCTGTATATCCCAAATCCTCTGTCAGTCAAAGCAAAGGACATTATGGACTTTGGAATTTTTAAAGTCACTATTGAAAATGAATTACTTTAGGCCTACTCTCGATATAAATACAATCTGCAGTAGGCTACTAGGCTATCTATTTAGAAAAAAATGTATTTATACTTCATATTGGCTAAACCTTCATGCCCTGTTTCAAATTTGCGGTTGCCGTATTAACCACTGTGTAGCCATACCATAGCCTATCATTCTCAGTTCCCCTGGTTAAAAACCCACCAGATCCACAAACTACCGTAAGCATTTGTGAAATATTTTATTTTTTAAGTGCTATGCATTTTAATAGATATGCAACGTGACTCGTGTATAGCCCATCTTACCCCCCCCATCCCGGTGTTTTTGATAAGTATCTTTCACTTTCAAACTTGAGCTAAAATAAATCTCCGTTAGACCAAGTCTTGTTGCCATGGTTGTCAAAGGGAACTGCAGTCTTAAGCAGTTAGCTTCTCTCGCTAGTGGGCTGTAAATGTTGACCTCCTGAATCTTCCAGTGTCTGGCTCGTTCGTTGGACGGGAACACACTTTTAGCTCCCAAACACTTCTCTTTATGGTTGCCTAGTTATCACTGTTGGAATTTTATTTATTTATTTTGGGGGGTTGAGTTTAACATTACATTAGCCAATAGCTTAGACCATTGTATGTAACTGCACAATTGTTCAAGAAACCATGCAGTAGGCTAGGCCTATATTAGGCAACATGAGAAGAGCATTTTTCTTCAACAATTCAATGTTGTTAAAAATGAATTCCCTAAACACTAAATAGCCGAACCAATATAATCCCATCTTATTAAATTCGATTTAATAGGAAGATAGGCTAACGTTCTAAATAAAACCAAATTATAGACGATAAAGCTTCTCTATCTCATGTTTTGTTTGTTTCATGTGTAGAGTGAAAAAAGGGAGTGTCCGGGGTTAGAGGGCTGATGTTTTTATTTATTACATATCTGTCCGCCTTTTTCTATTGAACAATATCTGGGGGTCGGTTGCTATGGCAACTAGCGAGTCGAACATACTGGGGAACGAGGAGGAGACGGTAATAAGCTTACTGTGAGCTTCTTTGGCTCCTTCTGTTGATGAGCACAAGCGCTGGCAATATCATTTTACGTACACACAAACACACACAACACTTAGGCCTACAGTAATGAGCACTCACGCGCGCACGACAGAATGTAGTCATGTACCCTTCTCCTGTACGTACACCTATTACGAATTAGAGACGCACATTCACGCTTGATTACACACAAACGCACTAACACAGAGATCATTCCATACGTCTGAGATGCCAGCTAGCTGATGAGAGATGCACTCTACCTAGATGCCCTCACTCTCTGTTTGGCCATCTGGCACCTCTTTCCCTCCGCGGTGCTAGCCAGCGTGCTTAACACAGCAGCAGTCGAGGGAGGGGCGGGCTGGGGGCGCGAGAAGGGGGGGGAGGGGGGCGCGTGAGGGGGGGTCAGAGTTTTATTGAAAGCATAGACAGGAACAAGACTAGCCATGGGGTATTCTGAGGCTTGTGGGCTAAAGGATTCCCCAGAAGAAGAAAAAATCCCCAACCCCCAACAGCAAATCTCCCACCCCCGTTAACAAAGCCACACAAGCCTGTGTGAGGCAGCATTATCCAGGCCACGGGTGGGGCGCTTTGTGTCACTGCATGTGTGTGTGTGCCTGTGTTCTGTGTATGTGTTCTTTGTATGTGTTCACTGTGTGTGTGTGTGTGTGTGTGTGTGTGTGCTGTAGCATCTTTCACAACAGATGCTGCTGTATTTGCTTACAAATAACTGATGAACAGCTCCTGTGCATTTGCATATTTTATTAAATTTTTATTTATTACATTTGGTGAAACAGAGACATACTGTGTTAGTTGGTAGTTACAAGGTGCTCTTAAGCACTCTGAATCTACAGAAGCTTCAGATTTTGGAAATGTTGCAGTCTCACTTGGGATAGTAATAAACAGCAGAATATTGCAGGGATTTGAAGGTTGAGTTATCCTTTTTTATAAAGATTTTCATTTTTTATTTTTTTTTTGGAACGCATGGATTGTTCCATTCATGCTGTAAATGACTGCAAATCTAACATGTGTAGATTGCACAGACCTCCTTTATTAAATCAAATTTCATCAAACCAAAAAATCACCATAAACAACACGACAAATGAATTTGGAAGGAAATGGTCTTATATCAAAATGTTGACAGACAAAAGACAGCTGAACTTGGGCCTGTGGATGAGGAGACCTCCGTGTGACAGTGGCCACACTTATTCTCTCAATAGCAAAGTTATATATAGCCAAGCATTGTGAGGAGCTGGCGAGAGTAGGCCTTCCCTTGCGTGCGTTCTCACTGCATACCCTGCTGTATAAAGGAATTTAGGATTTGTTTACTTGAATTTGTTTACCTTTTTCTCAGTCACCTGTCAGCCTAGTAACAAGGATCAGATGATCTCAGATTTCCGTTTTTGTCTATGATGTAACGTCATGTTACCAAATGCTCTGCATAATTAATAGTTAGTATGTGATCCTTCTACCTTTCGTCACTTGTAATCCATTTTGGTTTCACTTAGTAACAGCAGAGCACGCTACAGGTTCTCACCTTCATGCCTGAATGTCAGCTTGTTGCAACACCTGTACGTCTTTCCATATTATGGCATTTCCTTTAAGACAGGTCAACCTCACCAATCTTTCTCATATTTCAAGAATTGTTAAGTTTTTTTTCTAGCATTTATCCATCCATCCATCTGCTATCCATCTATCCATTCACACATCCACCCTTCCATTCACATATCCATCCTTTCATTCACTCATCCATCCAACTTGTTTTGGGGGGATTCTGTTTCTCTTGTGTTAAGGCAGGGAGAGCCAGAACACAAGTATTTCATTATGTTTTTAATACACAACGATAAAGTTGAAACTTAACTATAACTGTCTATCCATCCTGACATCCCTTCTTCAGAGTAGTGCTGTAATGCACAGTGCTACGTACACTTTATATATACTCAAACTACATCCATCCATCCACACAGACATCCATACATACATGCATACATAAATACATACATGCAAAAACATGATAAGAATCCCATGACAATGTCTTTGTCATGATGTAATTGAATCTGTATGACTAACAAGATTAGGAGAATCCCTTTTCTGATTTCGTAAAATCTTTATTTTTTCCAATGAAGGAGAGGTTCGGTTAATGCAGCAGAACATAGCCAGGGGGGCTGACGGACTTAACCATTTTCTCAGAAGAAGAGGGGTTGTCAGGGTGGGCTGGGTATGGACGGGTGGGAGACGTCTCCAGAGAAACACCCCTCTCTTCTCTGGTCAGAGTGTGAGGATCTGTTTTGATAGACTGTGTTCTAGTCCAGATTCTCTGCTTTTTGTTTGTCTATTTTTTCCCCTCTGAGCACCTGCGCTGGCAACAGTCTCCACCCCCCTCCCCTCACACTCTTCCTGCCCACCACTGAGACCACCCTTCGCACCCCCCCCCCCCTCCCGCTCTCTCCGCTCCTCCTCTCCCTTCCTCCAGTCTCTGCTAGAGACAAGCTTTTAAGCACTCGCCACAGTGGCTCGCGATGGACAGCGTTAGGCAGGCTCAGTGACCCCTCTCACAGTATAGCGACTTGACTGAAATCAGTGCTGACAAACGCTCTCGCCACCGCGTAGAGGGAGAGTGAGAGACAGAAAGAGCGCCCTGTGGACTATTCGTCAGCTAATATCAGAATTTTAAATTACAGGGTTCGAACCTGCAAAGCGAGGAGCTTTCTTGACACATCTCCAGTCGCTCCACATCTAGAATAGCCACGATGGAAGAGGATATGGAGGAGGGGCAGAACCAGAAGGGTAAGAGAGAATGAGCCGATATTTGTAATAACGTGGACGGAAATGCCATTTCAGTAACATGTTTGTGGGGTTTGTCTTTGTGTGTGATTCGTCTCAACATTAACTGCTTCTGGCTGAACAAAACATTGGTTGAATTCTTGAAATATGAAAAGCTGTTTTTTGGGGTGATTCCTTTGTCCATTGAGTGTATGCTTATCGGAGGTGTATGTGTGTGTGTGTGTGTGTGTTACTGCTGTCGAGGCAGTCAGAGGGGTGTGAACAGTCCCTGTGAGGCTTGGCTGTGAATTCTCAGTGAGTGTTGTCTTTGTGCACTGGATAAGGCTGCCATGCCTTCAGATCAGGGACATCAAAGAATAGGGACCTCACTTCAGCCTCTGTACTAATAACCCCCATTGTCTAAAAGTGTATAAAGAAGCTGCTCTGAAATAAGTGGATTTGCATTGTCAATAGAAAATGACGCATGACCGAGGTCTGTTTCACGTTCATCTTGTGAAGCCTGTTTGCAGGCTTTGTGTTGGAGAGATGCTGCTATTTATAATGCAAACCCCAGCCCCCACCTTGGTGCCAGAGTGTTTGTTATGCATTTAGGCAGAAATAGGAGTGTTTTCATATATTAATGTTTGCCAGTGCTTAGGTTTGAATATCTGCATTCTTTTAAATGGCCATATTAGCTCAAATGGTTTGTTGCATGAAGAAAAAAATACATATCTATATCTATACATGCATCTTCCCCTCTCTCCCTCTCTCCCTCCTCCCTCCCTTTCTCCTCTCTCCCTCCTCCCTTTCTCCCTCCATTCTCTCCTCCCCAGGTTTGGTGCATGTGACAGAGCTTCATATGTCTGTGCTTGTCTCCCCCTCTTCCCTCCCCCTCCTCCCCTCCTTCCCTCCCTCTCATCAGTGCTTCACACCGCCCGGCATGGGAGAGAGCTGAAACAGTTGCCATGGCGCTGTCAAAGTCTAGTCATTATCCCTGCAGCTACTCTCCGTCTGCCCGTTTCTGCACATGACATTTTGGTATCCTGGGCACCGTGTAGTGTGTGCATGTGTGTGTCTGTGTGTGTGTTTGCATGTGTGTGTTTGTGTGTGTGTGTGTGGGGGGGGGTTTGTGTTTGCATGTGTGTCTGTGTGTGTGTGTGTGTTTGCACGTGTGTCTGTGTTTGTGTTTGCATGTGTGTGTGTGTGTGTGTGTGTGTGTGTGTGTGTGTGTGTGTGTGTGTGTGTGTGTGTGTGTGTGTGTGCAAATGAGCTGAGAATGCTGGGCGTTTCTCACTTATTGATGCAAACTGCCGCCTGTGTTTTCTACTGAGGTAATGATGTCATTGACATCATCAGATCTTTTTGTTGGCCGTCTCCATGTTTATGGTCCTGTCACAATAGTGTCCTCAAACATAACACAACATGAGAAACAGTCACAGATGACTGTCACATCTTGGATTTAATACCGCTCAGTCTCCCTTTAAAGGATAGGCTGTGCATTCCCACAAACCGTGTCAGCGCTAGCCTTAAATCCATTCTGCCACCGTGGGTCACTTTCCTTCCAAGAATGTTTAACCAACTGAAAGAGGCTATCACGCAAGCTGGCCCTGCCTGCCTGTCTGTCTGTCACCTGCCTGTGAGGAAAATGGCTAACTATCTATAATTACTTAGCTGAACCCTTCTGCGGTGCTAGCAGTGGCCTCCCATGGCCCAAATGTGGCAAAGTGGCACATCCCTCCATCGAACCTGGAGATGGATTCATAAAACATGCAGATGGAGCAGCAGTCTGCTTCGGGCTGAGGGGGCAACGTTAACGTTACTCTCTGCTTCCTCTCTGTGTGGACTCTCTGAAGTGTTCTGGAGTCAGGATTCAAGAGCACAGAACTTGAAGTGATTCAACACTTTATTAAGATAACACTTTATTAATCGCCAGGAGGGGATATTTGGGGAACATACCGTCATCGATGAGGATGGTGGCGGTTGTGTGTTTGTGATGAGAGATGTTTGATTAGATGAAGTCTGCAAGGAGAGTTATTGAATTATCTAACCAAGTACAACAGTCTTTCGAAGTCCAGTGGATGACATGTGGAATCACTGAACACTGTGTTAGGGAAGAGACTATTTATGTAAGTTCTAGGACAGCGTTCATACAGTGCATCTTGTCCACAAGAGCAAATATTTAAAACCTTGTTCGGGGGTTGGTATTTGCAGTTGGGTGCACCCATCCAAACCCAACCACACAAACAAGAAACATTCATCTTGACATAAAATCAAGGAGGGAAACACTGCACGTTACATAAAAAGAAACATTTTCCACCACACCTTGTGTGAACTGCTTTAGCTGTTGGCTTACAGTTGGCTGTTTTTGCTTGAGCGAGCCTCTCTTTCACATCTCCATGGTGAAGCTGACAGATCAGGAGCTGGTGAGATAGGAGACACAGGACAAGATGTTACTATGGAGGGATGTTACCGTTACTATGGAGAGTTGCTTTAACTTTAGAATACACAAGAGATTTAACACCATCCTTTTTGTTTGAACAACAAACGAATGCTTTAGTTTGTCAGGCAAACAAATCAGGCTTTTTTTATACTCCATCCTGAAGGTGTTGTATGTCTTTGGGTTATATCATTAAAACAAATTTGGTTTCGATTTTTCTAATAGTTTACAGGATAAATTCATGCTTATTCACCCCTTTAATGTAATTTACAACAGAGAATCTACCGCGGCCCTGAATGACATGACATAATTACAAAGACAAGACGATTTAGGAGCACTTTCTGTGGGTCGTCCCACCAGGACAGAACCCTGCTACCTCACAGGGTCGTCTGGGGCTCTTTTCCCTGCCAGGTATAAACGAATCAGTAACCAAGCAACCCAACAGTAAAATACCAGTTTAATAGTATTGTCCACTTCCTTGTGTCCTTAAAACTTGTTTTCTGATTTAATACATTTACCAAAAGACCAGACTTAAAAAGGACACCAAAATAGTCAATATGTTGATATTTATTAATCAGCTTAAGAACAAAAATTAATTGTGTGATGAAAAAAGACATGTAGGTGTCCGTGGTAACACACACACACACAGTTTGCTAAGGCCTTCACTTCATCCTCCTCTGAGGCTGCAAATCTCAGATTATGAGTCAGATGCACCAGGTGGGATCTGCTCAGTTCAGCTGTTAGCCAAATGTAGCGCTGCATGCTACGTGCCGAGCTAGTACCTAGCAACAGGGGACAAACCAACACCCTGATAGACAACAAAACCTCCTTTACAGACGTTTTCTAAACAGAAATGTCATCTGACTTGTGTCAATGGTTGTAGTTATCTCTTAATTATCAAGGCAGAATCTGGATGGACCACAAGGTTTATTTAATCGGCGTTTTAGGGCCATTTCCGTTCTGATCTGACTCAGATCCGAATGGAAAAATTGTGAGAGGCACACCTGTTAGCATTGGCCGAGCCAAGAATCCTCTCTGCGAGGGATTGGTTCCCCTTCTGTTTGATCAGTTAGATAAAGCTCAAGGATGTGATGCTTTGATAACTCGCAGCACAATCCAAAGCAAACACAGGCAATATTTTGATTGAAAAACAGGATGTTGAGAAGAAAAGAAAAATTCCTATTTCACATGCACATCTGAACATCCAAGAGCTCCGATTTTGTGTTTTACATTTACATGTAGTCATTTAGCAGACGCTCTTATCCAGAGCGACTTACAGTAAGTACAGGGACATTCCCCCGAGGCAAGTAGGTTGAAGTGCCTTGCCCAAGGACACAACGTCATTTGACACGGCCGGGAATCTAACTGGCAACCTTCTGATTGGTAGCCCGATTCCCTAACCGCTCATTCATCTGCCCCCTTGGAGGCGTTGGTGAGGTACACGTTGAGAATGAGGGTGTAAATGTGGGGTAACTAGTCCCACACTGTGATCTCAGACCAACAGTCTCCTTCCCTGACCCACTCTCCCATGTCCTTAGCTCCTGACCCCCAGCCCAGTTGAGGTCAAGGGAGTTCCACCAATTGTTCCCTCGCTTGTCCTGGATAGCGCTGTCCGGCTTCTGAAGGCTGTCTCATTGTTATGAACAAGATTAGTCACCACTGCAAGTTTAGATTAGATATAGGGGAACAGCAGGCTCTCACAAAACCGGATAATATCTTGAAGGGCTTTTGCAGTCGACACTCAATCGACATTTTGGACCTTGTAGTTAAACTGTGGAGATGTACACTAGTAGAGCTTAACAGTCTCTGAAGACTTCAAAAAGAATTCAGACAAACGCAACGCTAGCCTGATAGTACATTTATCTCTAACACACATTATCTCTAACCCTCGCTCCACGAGGTACATCAGTGCAGACAAAAGGCCCGTCCATGTTAAGTAATCATGGATTGCTTAAACCCTTGAAAAAAGAGAGAAAAAAACCTGAATCAAATCTGTGCCTGCTCCCAGCTCTCAGGCCCCGGCTGTCCTGCCATTCAGCCCAGAGGGCTAATCTGTGTGATGGGTCTCATTCACTATTGTCCCACTGAATTTGTTGACATACAGTAAGTGGGTCATGGCTCTGAAGTGCCCGGCCTATTCTCTAGATTTTGCGCTGCGGTTGACATGGCAACCATACTGGTTGATTAAACATGCTCACAGGAGTGGGGGGGTGGGGGGGTGGGGGGGTGGGCTGTGAACCGAGCTGAGGAGGGGTCACACAGCCCATCCCTGAGACGCACACACACACACACACACGCACACACACACACACACACACACACACACACTGCACACACACACACACACACACAACCTGCTCCAGCCCACGCACAGCTCTCCCCCCCCCCCCTCCACGGAAGTCTCCGGGCCCTAGGATCTAATGATCATCATTATATGCTAGAGTCTGTCTTGCATGCACACACCGCTAGACACCCAACCAAACGCCCCTCCACCTCCTCCCCCCACCCCCACCACCTTTTCATGTCTGCCTCTCCTTTTCCCTCCCTGGTGGTGTGCTGAATCTAACTGCACCCTGCTTCTCCAGCTTTCCCTTGAGTGCTAATTTGGGTGTCTGACTCTGAGTCCTTTGTCTTCTGAGTTACTTGCATTCCTGCTGTCTTCAGGACGGTTCGGCGGAGATTCTTATTACGAGGGGTGACTGACCGTTACGTAATAGTAACCTCCATCTTTCGGAGAGTACGTGGGATAGAAAATATTGAACAAATTAATGAGTGTGTTTGTGTTTGCGTTTGTGTGTGTGTCTTGCCTGTCGGACATGACACTGACAGATGGGAGAGAGGTGGGAGTTGGGAGGGGGGCTGAGAAGGGGGTGTCCTTTCTCTTTGTATTAGAGAGACGCCTTCTGTTGATTGGTGGTGGTGGTGGTGGGGGGGGTATTTGGGGTCATGGTGAAATTATAGAATTCACTTTTTAAAGAGGGGTTTGTGTGCATGTGTGTGTGAGGGGGGGTTATATTCATTCATCTTTTATTCGTGGACTAAAATTAATCCTTATGATCGGTGATTTTAATTACATGTATTCAATGATTCCCCTCAGTTGAAAATGTATTGAAAAACAGAACAAAGAAAACTACAGGACTTGTGTTTCGATCGTACCTTACACTGAGGTATTCATCTCCCCATTCCTCAACGAAGTTTAAGATAATTGGTATTTATGATGGCAACATGAATTATAATATAAAATAGTCACAATGGCTAAAGCGGGCGTGTCAGTCATTTCCAACATTAATAACTGACTCGATATCTACCAAAGTATGTTTGCCTCTGCATCATAGTGTAATTGTAAACAGTGGCTACAGTTTATGTAGCATACCTCTTTGTTTTAAATCATCCTTGATGTAATAAGGTGTCAGAGGGCACAATCTCCAACTATTCAAAAACACCACAAAGGAGCAAATGCAGTCTCCCTCGTAAACCAATCTGGCTAAAGCTGAAACTGAAATCAGTTTCACGTTCAGTTTTCACTTATCAATGCAATCAAATCCCCACGGTGGCTAGGCCTTGCTTCCAATGGGTCTCCTGCGTCTCAACCCATAGTTCAGACCGTGAGCGGTATTTGCATGGCACCGACTGCTCATTAAGCAGCCGTCTTCCACGTCCTAGGTAATGTAACACTAATGCAGCGAGCGTAAATAATGCATGAAAATGTTTGGCGCTGTGCTGTGCTGGCGCTAAATAATGGATCAAGCATTCTGCAGCTCCTCTCAGTCAATTTACACACTGGTTGTCATTTTCAGCGGCTCACATCCCACAGGGTGAGTCAGGATCAATGGAGAGCTGAGAATTGGATGACGGTTTAGCTATGCAGGGAGGAGCTATCCGTTTGTCTGGGTCTAAGACTCAACGTTTCATCTTTCAAACGTCTGCCTTTTGGTGCCAACATCAGATATTGTGATATTGCTATACCTAGCTGTAATTACCCATGTTTAACAAAGAAACAAACAAAAAAGGCTGACGGAAGAGTTTTATTTAGCTATTAGTCTGAGTTTTATTGTTCTCAAACAGCCAAAAGCACGTTCTCATTCGAGAAACTATGTGGGAAACGGTGTGACCAGTCCAATAGTCGTCTTCCGTCAAATTAGCACCACACAATCAATAAAACCTAATTCTCTTTAAATCAACTCCTTATTCCTCCCAGTGCTAGCTTCACATCCATATCCGTTTCCATGGTAACGACATCCAATTTTCTTAGTCTTCCGCCAGGAATCAGGATTTATGGATAGTCAACTAGCTAGATTACTTGTGGTAGTTAGGTGAGCCAGAAGTTACACTAGTGTCTTGCTCTGTGTTACTAACAGATATTGCATTTCGTTATAGATCCCAACAGCTTTCTTTATATTAGCACAAACAAAATAATCGTTCATCACACTGGAACAACGAGGGCCAACGACTCAACATTGTAGCCCAATGAATCGCTCGTGTAGCATAGATGCAACATAATAATCCACACGACAAATTCAAGTTATAAGTAGGAAATCAAGGTTTTAACCAGAGATTAGGCCACTCGGCCGTTCATCCTCTGAAATTGATTTATATTTATATAAATGATATATATCCCCTTTAATCGCCCATTCAAGGGACACTAGTTTGAATAATGCTCAGGTAATAAAACTTTGAATAGGGACATGACACAAATCATTCACTTCAAGGAATAGTTCAATTACACCCGCTCTCCTAATGGGACCCCCCCCCCTCCACACACACACACACACACACACACACACCGTTGCAGCCCTAGGTAGATAGCTGTATTCGACGATCCTTTTCATCGCTTTTTCCCGCTAAAACCGATAAGAGCTCGTATAATCAAGATATCACTGCACTGAAGCGATGGAGATACTTGTGTCGATAACGGCACAATCGAATGCAGGATTACATCTGCGAGGACACATAATCTTCCTGGCTGGATTGGCTTGTTGCTCAGCAAGTCTAGCGGGCTCGAGCTGCTTGGTATTCAGTGCAGGTTCCGCTCAGAGACAGAAGCTGCGCAAGTTGGAGGGCTCGCTCGTGCTTATGCTTTCGCCCGGCAGAGCTAGAGCAGATCGCATGACGACGGTGGGTGAGAGGCGGGGAGGGAAGGCGGGTATGACCGCAATCACTGTAACACGTAATTTATCGACGTCCTCTTGAATGACAATAACATTCCATTGCGCGGTTGCAGATTCTTGAATGAAAAACTAAGAGGAAAACGGAGCAAAACGTGACCAGAGATGCAGATGAAAGATAATTTAATAATTTAATCATGGGTTCTAATAATGATGTAAATGCTCCTGAGGATTCTTCCATGAGCATGAAATTACATTTGCGCATTTCATTAACTGTGCACAGTAATTTTGACAGACCACATTAGAGTGTTACATGCAGTTAAGAAGAAAAAAGAACCTCATTTAACGTTCATTTCTAGATTGGAATTCAAACTGGGATCCACATGAGCCAAAATTGGCTTGGTGTGATATACATACACAGATACCGATTGTCTGTCTCCACAATACACACAACTCAGACACAACACACACAGACACCCCGCGTCCACAGTGAGCAGTGTGACAGTAAGCAGAACAGTGATGACTCACCCTGCAGACGCGTCCTGCTAGATGACGATAGGTTCGGCGGAGGGTTCAGGTCAGAGGTCAGAGGTGACTGGTCAGAAGATGTTCTGCGTCAAACTAAGACACTCATGACCGTCTGTTGTTTAGCCAGCCTTCTCCTCAGATCTGTTCCAGAACACTCAGATCTGTTATAGAAAAAATTGAATTTTGCTGTCTGTCTACCTGCCTCAGGCTTGCATTACTTGCTTTTTGTGTCTAAACATGCACTTCTTACTTGAGTTCTCTATTGACTGACAGCTAAATCTTCTCGTTTTCTCTCTCTCTCTCTCTCTCTCTCTCTCTCTCTCTCTCTCTCTCTCTCTCTCTCTCTCTCTCTCTCTCTCTCTCTCTCTCTCTCTCTCTCTCTCTCTCTCTCTCTCTCTCTCTCTCTCTCTCTCTCTCTCTCTGTGTATGTCTGTATCTGTGTGTGTTCAGGATGCCTGGAGTGCTGCATCAAATGCCTGGGCGGGATCCCCTACCCGTCTCTCATCGCCACCATCCTGCTGTACGCCGGGGTGGCCCTGTTCTGCGGCTGTGGGCACGAGGCCTTGTCGGGCACCGTCACCATCCTGCAAAACTACTTTGAGGTGGTGAGGAGCCCCATGGACTCTCTGGACGTCTTCACCATGTAAGCACAGCGCCCACTAGACCCACACCAGGGGCCTTTAGGTCTAAACACAGACGTTACTGTGAATGTCTAAGGACATACAGTGTTCGATGTCTAAGGACAAATGTTAAATATGTATTTAAGGTCTAAAGGACAAGTATCAAAGCTCTAAAGGACAGCGGTCACACTAATGATGTGACCACTAAGTATGAGACACACTTGGGAAAAGACACTGTGTTGTTTAACTCTGCTTGTCCCCCCGCCCCCTCAGGATTGACATCATCAAGTACGTCATCTACGGCATCGCCTCGGCCTTCTTCGTGTACGGCATCCTGCTGATGGTGGAGGGCTTCTTCACCAGCGGGGCCATCAAGGACCTGTATGGAGACTTCAAGATCACCACTTGTGGACGCTGTGTCAGCGCCTGGGTGAGGAGACAACCACACACATCCCCACGCAAAAACTAGAGGAGCTTTTAATACAGTTGGGAGGGGAAACTAAGGAGTTGAATTGATTCTAGTTGTTCATGAAAGGATAATTATGTTGCTGCTGTCCTGGGTGAGAGAAAAAGGCGCCAAAATATAGAGTTGCTGTTTTTTAAGTACTGCTAGCTTAGGCCAGGAAACCTTTACACAACATTGAATGTGACTTGTTGTCCTATGTGTGTCGTCCTAGTTCATCATGCTGACGTATATCTTCATGCTGGCCTGGCTGGGGGTGACGGCGTTCACCTCCCTTCCGGTCTTCATGTACTTTAACATCTGGACCATTTGCCAAAACACAACCATGCTGGAGGGGGTTACCCTATGTTTGGACCCGCGCCAGTATGGTAAGCAAGGAGACAGATCTCTCTGTCACTCTCTCTTTAGTTTTTTTTTATCTCCCTTTTCTCCTGGTCTCTCTCTTTGTCTCTTTCTTTTCTTCCTCTCTGGCACATTTTGTCTCTCTATCTCTCTCTCTCTCTCTGTCTCTTTGTTTCTATATCTCTCTTTCTCTCTTTCTTAAATCACCCACCTGGCACAGGTCAAGTACATTCATGCCACTGGTGGAAGAATACACTTCCCTCATAAATCTCTTACAGGGTAATTGTCCACAGGTCACACGTCACAAAACATGTGCACAGATATACTTTCTGTTCCAGTGCTGACCATGGCATGTCTTTCTTTTCAGGGATCGTGCCAATTGCTGAGGCCAAAACAGTGTGTACTAAATCTGAGAAGTTTTACAAGATGTGTGAATCGAACGAGGTGGGTACTTATGTGTCAGACCTAATATGAGGCCACAAAACAAATTTATTTCCCTGTATTTGGAAGGTAGATAAAGTAAAACAAAGAATCTATCATACTGAAAAACACTGCACTTCTGGTCCTAGATTATCAGCTGTATTTTCTATAGGATCTATTGTATGTCGCTTTGGATGAAAGCGTCTGCTAAATGACTAAAATATGAACGTGTATGTTAGTTGCTGTAGCCTCACCCTCCTCTCCTGTATGTGTTCCAGCTGGATATGACCTTCCACCTGTTCATCTGTGCTCTGGCTGGGGCGGGAGCTGCAGTTATTGCTATGGTGAGAGACTTTTAAATTATTTAAACATAAACATACAGTCCTCTACTGCTCAACTCCACCATAATAGATTCTACTGATATTGTTGAGTCGCTTCTGTGGGAGAGTGATGTCTCATTGAATGAACAGTGAAATCAGAACTTGACTGTGTTTGTGTATGTAATCTCTGTAGAATTCATCTGACATTACTTGAGTGAGAAAGTTTGAAAGTTTGAATTCAGTAGATTTTATGAACTTTTACCCAACTGTTAGTCCCAAAAAGAATACATTAACAAGGCTGTGATTTGATATGATTCCTGTCACTATTGACCATAATAGATAAGAAATAAATTGAATTATGTGAAAACACGAAAGATAACAGTTGTTATAGTGTGTGCCACTGGGGTGCGTTGGTGGTACCTGTGTTTGCCTGTGGGAATGGCTGGAAGGGAGGTAGTTTGGCGCAGTGGATATATGCTTTCCCTCTCTCTTTCTCGCTCTCTCTCTGTACGAGACGCTGGCCATGTCACCGTGTTGTCATGGAAACTGAGAGAAGAAAGGGCCGGTGCTTGTTGGAAACATCACTTAGTAATTTGTGGAGGAGCCATTTTCTAAGAAAGAGAATGGACTCGTTAGTCAAGGATGATGGTGCAAATTGAGAGACACGGCCTGGTGGTTTTTTTTTCTCCGTCTAAACAAATGTCCGGGAAAATTAAACATTTATCCACTGAAGCACAGACAGTCACCAGCAGGGGTACGTCCCTAGACACAGACTGGAGATGGGTTTTTTTTACCTACTGAAAAAATCCTTCATTTTAGATCAGATAATAACTTAAGTGCTAATTAGCCAATAAAATCCACATGATGAATAAAGAAGTGTATTGTCTGGGATGGATAGTAGGGATCCAGACTCACTTCAAATCAAATCAATCCACCTGGTTGGTCATTGTCCATACGTGATGATGACGAGGAAGATGGGAATCGTAGTTGTAAATTATTCCTTGTGAAAGGAGTGGCAGGATTTACACAATGCATTCACAATGGTAGGGTGTCTCCATGGAGCCTCTGCTGTCATGGAAACACTGGGGCCCAGCTCACAGAAACTACTGCTCTGCCACCTGGTGGCAGAGTAAAGAATTACAGCTTCCCTAGCACCTCTGTAACACAAAGCCCGTGAGGTTAGGAAACAGGCCAGATACTGTCAACAAACTGAAGAACTGCCACAGCATGTCCGACCTGACTGATTGACTGTCTGACTTAATGACTGAATGATGGAATAGCTGTCTGTCTGTCTGTCTGTCTCACTGACTGAATGACTGACTGACTGTCTGAATGACTCACTGACTGAATAACGGCCCGGTTTGCGCCCCCTGTCCCAGATCCACTACCTGATGGTGCTCTCAGCCAACTGGGCGTACGTGAAGGACGCCTGCAGGATGCAGAAGTACGAAGACATCAAGTCCAAGGAGGAACAGGAGCTCCACGACATCCACTCCACCCGCTCCAAGGAGCGTCTCAACGCCTACACATAAGACCAGGGAGAGGCCTGTCGCTGCCACTCCACCCCTCCCCCCCCCTCTCTCTCTATCTCTCCACCATCCCCTCCTGAGGGGGGCGCTCAGGGCCCCCGCCACTGCTGATGTCACTGGTGCGTCATGTGACATAGTGGTCCGGGGACCCTTCACCCCCCCCTGCCCCCACAAACAGCATTTCAAACGACATCAGCCCCATTCACCTCTGTCATGGACTGTCATGTTATTATTAGTATTATAATTACGTATCGGTTGGGTTATTGTTGTTGATAGTGTGTAGGGTAGTTTTACTATTGTAGACGGTAGTGTAGAGTTGGAGTAAAGTTTAAAAGTAGCAGTTTATTTTTGTATTTTCTTTGTAGGAGATTTTTTACATCCAGTATTAGAATTTCTTTTTTTTTTATTGGTTTTCTTTTATTTTTACTGATAGAAAAAAATATTTTATCTTTATTTTGTTTTTATTTACTATTTATTTTTTTCATTTATGAGGTGGTCTGTTGGGGCTTAAAAAGGGTTTCAAGCACATTTCTCATGTTTGTGTATTTTAAAAAAAGTTTCATTTTCAAGAACTGTATTTACATTGATGAACGGGGGTAATCTGTTTTGAAGACTAAAAATATTTTCAATCTCACAGGGCAACTATAAAAAGCATCTCTAGCCTTTTAGATAATGTAGCAGTACTGTACTGCCATGAACTGGGATGAAAATAACTTGAAGTGAAAGGAATTCGAATCTTACAATTGTTTTTTGTAATTGCAGTTTCACAATAGCATGCCAATTAAGGATAGATACCAAAATGTTACACGAGAACAGATATTATTTGCTAGCTGTGCCAAGCCTGTTAAACAGGAAACTTTGACCTAGGTCAGTATCAAAGACAGGATTCGTCATTAAAATGATAAACTATGGACTATTTTATGATAATAGGAAAAGCTATTTTAGGACAGAATGGTTCCATTGTCTTTAATCCAGCCACATAAGCACATGCAAACATCTTTTCATAACCCCTTTTTTAATTTCTTAAAAGTGAACTTTATAAATACTAGAATGAAACAAGTTTTTGCAGATATCTGCAGTGTATATATTGATATATAAATGCATACCTATATGTTGAGCACTTCAATATCAGGACGATTCATACAAGAATGAAAAGAGATCACTGTGGTTAAATCCACAACTCATCTATCAGTCTTACTCAAATCTTGACGATAAAAAAAATTAAGTTGTTGGTGTTGTGGCACTTTTTGGATGGGCTGTAAGAAAAATGTGTCACAGTAAGTAATTTTGTTCATGACAGTAAAAGTCTGATTGTCTTGCTTACACGTCATCATGCCATAGGACAACAAACATGGCCTATCATTTCATTGCCTGGCAATATTTGTTTTGTCAGTACTTCTAAGAGCTAGTTTCGTGCACTCATTTGACCATTTCTGTGCTCTCTCTAGGTGTAAGCGCATTGGTGTTCAACTCTGAGTTGGATAACTGTACTGTTAGGTAAAGACTGTGAATTTAGATGTTTTTTGTGGCATGGACATGCATTAATGGTATAGTATTATTGACTCAAATGTCATTTTATTTCACTTTTTTACACTTATACTGTCTTGCTGGGTCAACCCCTTGTTTATATGTGCAGTACTAAAACTCCCACGCTTACCGCATTATGCTGATGATATTAGACTGTAGTGTTTGAGTCGTCTCTCTTTAGTTGTGTGATGGGCTTTAAATCCACGTCTTAACCTGATCAGGACCAGCGTGGCTTCTTCTGTTACGACCTGACAAGACAAACGCTTTCTGCTTCTTCCTTGTATTAGTCTTTTGTACTTTCACCAAGAATGCTTAGTAGCAGGCTTATAATTGATTCAGTTTTTTTTGTACATACATGTGCCAACAGCTTGAAGTGGCTTTCCTGACCTGTAGGATCAAATTTGCTTGCATAAATAAAAATTCACTTGTGTACTTGTTAATAAATACACGCCAGGTCTTGCGTCTTTTTTCGTGTGCCAATTAGTTTTCAGTCGTTCTATTCTACTATTCTACTATTTTTACATTAACATTTAGTAATTTAGCAGACACTCTTATCCAGAGCGACTTACAGTAAGTGCAAGGACAGTTCGTCTGAGGCAAGTATGGTGAACTGTCTTGCCCAAGGACACAATGTCATTTTTTGCACACCCGAGAATCGAACCAGCAACCTTCTGATTACTAGCCCGATTCCCGAACCGCTCAGCCACACGACTCCCCGTGAAGGCAGATAACAGTAAGCTGGAGCGCGCTCTGCTTCGCCAGGGAAATAATTCACCCCAAAATACAGACTGCCTAAGATGATGTAAAAGAGCTATACAAATAAATTTTATTTTGATTTGATGTAGGCTACATTATTTTCTCTAAGACACAGTGACACGCTATGCAGTACATTCTATCTACCACCAGATGTCCCTCTTTCTCCTAGACAAGTCCATGCAGGTTTCAACAACAAACCATGATGTGTTGTAAATAGAAGGTGGCCTCAGCTGATCATCATTCAGTAGATACTCTACGTGAAACATTATGAATTATTCATAATCATTATGAACATTATGAAACATAAATCCTTCAACAACCTTCAGAAAATTCAACCACCATATTTCAGTGAACCCTCGTTGTCAACACACCTCAATCAATTCCTCTCAGAACCCACTAACAGTTTTCCTCTCATCCTTAATCACCCAACAGAGGGAAACCCGTTGTGGATCTGACCGTACCCAGGGTACAGCCTCCTCCGTCTCCAGCCCCCTCCTCCCAGTTGGGATGTGTGTCAAGCCCCAGACTACAGCTTGCACCCTGGTGTCACTTGGAGATTCCTCACGCCACCGCCTGGCTCGCCCTGCTTAGTGTGGATCAACACTAGTGTCATGGAAGAAGATGCTAATAAAAACCTGCTGGAGCAACCAAGTCTAGCACCCCAAAAAACAGAAGTCAGAAGTGTTTTTTTTTTTTTTTGCTGGCCTTGGGGAGGTGGCGAGAGGGGGGTAGGGACTTGGTGGCGGTGTAGGAGAGTTGGATCATGGGAAGGGAAACCTTCCTGTGCTATAGCGATTAACGCATGTCCCCATTGCTGATTCCCCCGCCTTGTGTGACCTAGTCAACCCCATGAAATCCTCTGCTAATCTTGCCCCCTAGTGCGCCCGCCCGCCCGCCCTCCCCTCCTCCCTCCCTCCCTCTGCTCACCTCCTCTCGAATCACCTGTACGATGTGTCTCCTGCATGTGTGCGCGCTCGCGGACGGTCTCTCTTTCCCTCTGCTCAGACGTTTGTGTTTTGGTGCTTGTTTTTGTTGTTTTTTTTTTGGGGGGGGGGGGTTCTCCTTTCTGAATGAGTTCAGATGTATGTTCTCCCGATCTCTCGCCTCCCTGAGCCGTGAACAGTTGGGGCTGATCTGGTGAAACCATGCATCGTCTGCTCTGCGCTCATGTGTTGCTCTGCTGCGTCAGTGTGGCCCGCTCCTTCTGTCCTTCCCAGTGCACCTGCGTGTATCACGGACGGAGCGACGGAACAGGCACCAGGTATTTGGACAGTTCTTTCACGCTATCAGAATTCAGACATGCTTGTTCATCCACTATGATTTCAGGTATTGTTATTATCCTTTACCGATGCACCAAATGGTCTTGTTTTTTCACGGGAAAGACTTGATCACTGTTCACTATTTAGGCAATGGGTGCCTCAGTGATTTAAGGTCATCAATAAACAATAAAACCTCATGTAAAATCCATAAGGTAAGCATCTTACCAACATTAAACATAGAGTGTTTAATGATCGCCCCTTTAAAGTTATTTGGGGATTATAGATTGCCGTAATGGCCTATATTGGAACTCCTCTGGAAATAGTATTCTAGTATGAAAGATGTAGGCCTACTGTGTGTGTCCTAAAGCACAACATCTAAGCCTTTCGTTGCGTTAACTCAGGTCCGTGCTGTGCAACGACCCGGACATGTCTGACATCCCCGTGAACGTTCCGGTGGACACGGTCAAGCTGCGCGTGGAGAAAACGGGCATCCGGCGAATCCCTAAAGAGGCCTTTTACTACCTGACTGACCTCCGGTATCTCTGGATCACCTACAACTCAGTTTCCGCCGTGGATTCTGGGAGTTTCTACAACCTGAAGTTTCTCCACGAGCTCAGGCTGGACGGTAATGTCATCTCCACCTTCCCCTGGGAGTCCCTCAAGGAGATGCCCATTTTGAGGACGCTGGATTTGCACAACAACAGGCTGACGAACGTGCCGGTCGAAGCAGCCCACTACCTGTTGAACATAACTTACCTGGACCTGTCCAGCAACAAGCTGACGACGCTCCCTTCAGACCTCGTGGATATCTGGCCTCCGTTTAACGGAGCGACGGTCACCTCCGCCGTGTCCCAGAAGGTGGTGCTTGGTGAGAGAACTGTGTGTTTGGGTTGGGTTTGCTGATTGAGATGATGGGAGGATTTTTTTCTCCCATTTCGCTTACATTTTCACTTTGTTTCATGTTCAAAGTGTATTTTTGGCTCCTGGCTAGAAAACAGGGACAGTTAAATTCAGGTTGAAAAAGCTATTTTAAGATGACAACCACTTTCTGGATGTTACTTCCTGATGTCATTGT
Organism: Osmerus eperlanus; assembly: GCF_963692335.1. Classification (NCBI taxonomy): domain Eukaryota; kingdom Metazoa; phylum Chordata; class Actinopteri; order Osmeriformes; family Osmeridae; genus Osmerus; species Osmerus eperlanus. Next base: position 16,492,071 of record NC_085030.1, read on the forward strand.
GAAAGTACAAGAAACGTGTAATCGTTTCTAATTATTCTAGTAATCACAGACTCGGGAGAGATATACGGAGCATGTCAGGGTGTTCGATGGATGTCTGTGAATTTGTGTCTCGCTCAAAGACCTGGATAATGTTAATAGGGTGTTTGAGGGCAAGCTAGCTTATCCTTGCAAAATAAGCTGGCATCCTTGAAGGAGAAACTGGATTAGAAGTAAACACAATGTCCTTTCCATAGAGTAGATATGTGAGCCTTTTTAATGGCCTATTTATGTGATGAAAATTGGACAATGGGAGTTCAGTGACATTTCCTTGTTTTGTTAATGTACCAAAGGAGTTTTTGAATTAACATTATACTTATTTTTTTTATAATACACATTTATTTTATTTGACTTGAGTAGTATTATCAAGGGCATTAGATTATTATTTAGACATTAAGATATTTTATATTTAAAATGTCCCTTTCATAGCCATTCTTATAAATTAAATGTTTTATTACCTCAAGTCATGGAAAAATGGGCCAAGGTACATTCAGGGTAAAATATGACCAAATAAATTATTCAGATACGTTTTTAACATGAAATTGGTTATTGACTGCCACACGCAAAGCCAAAAACTGCTGAAAAGTGAATCTGTGTTATTTACATAGTTGTTGTTATTTCTCTCCTGGCCACAGGGCCTGAAAAGCCTTCCTTAAAGACAACACAAGATGATTAATCACATCCACTTGGCTACTGTTATGTATCTACCTTATTATTCTGAACACAACCTACTGTCAGTTCTTTTTGGAAACAAGCCAAAGTCAATTTGTGTACCTGGCCATAGTTAAGAGCAAACTAATATGGTTACAGTGTTCTGCCACAGTTCGTCAAGTAACTATGTGTGATTGTGTACATTTATTCTGGGTAATCCTTCACTATGAAATCCAAATTTAGCTTTAGTTTGAGAGGCTCTAGTTGAGACCTATATTGCAGTATTACCTGAGCGTCAGTACTGTTAATCCATAATGTCATTTGTAAAATGACATTATGGATTATAGATGAAATGACTCAAAATCCATCCACCTGATTCTAAACCTCTTTCTGGACGATCGTAACATCTTATGTTAGCTTGCTGACTATAAGGCAGAAATATTTTGTTGTTTTTACCTATTAATGTGCTTGTTAAATGTCAGTGAGAGTCTGTGATAATGTTAAACTTGTTCTGCAATTTTACAGAAGGTTGGTGTATTATAAGCTCTGGGGGGCTTAATTGAGAGTCTTTTACAACTCTGATCCAGAAAGACCTCTGCTATGGATTTGAACACATGTGATCTGCTTAACAGCTTGACACTCATCACCCTTTGACACATCCGTTTTAGTAATAATCCAAGCTAAACAAGTACCTTGAAGCACATGGAGATCCAGTTCCTTTTCCTTACGCAAACCCAACTTACTGAAAACCTCCTTCTCTTCTTTGTTTGCTGACAGGGCTCCAGGACAACCCGTGGTTTTGCGACTGCAGGATCTCTAAGCTGATCGAGCTCTCGAAAATGTCAAACACGCCGGTGGTTCTTATGGACCTCTTCCTTTCCTGCAGTGGACCTGAAGGCCTCGCTGGAGTCCTGTTTCAACGGGCTGAACTGGACCAGTGCCTGAAGCCGTCAGTCATGATCTCAGCCAACAAGATCACATCTTCCCTGGGAAGCAACGTGTTGCTGCGTTGTGACGCGACGGGCTACCCCACTCCCAACCTCTTCTGGACCAAGTCAGACGGCTCATTTGTCGCCAACTCAGGTAGAGATATACAATTCTTGTTTTAAAAAGGGACTTGCTTGATGTAACTTGAAAATTTAATCATTATTATAATAATCATAATTGAATAGTTGTCAACCTTGAACTGTGAGGTGAGAAAGGTTCTTGGAATCTTGGCATCCTTTTTAAAACTCAGTTTGAAAAAATGTGAGACTTGGCAATCTTAGATAAATATCTGTTGATATGTTCCTACTAATCTTTTGTAAATATCTGTATGTTTCCACCCAGTTGTACAAGAGTCACCCGGTGAGGGAGTGCGATGGTCCATCATCAGCCTGCATGGGATCTCGTACAAAGATGCCGGGGACTACATCTGCAAAGCCAAGAACGTTGCTGGAAACGCTGATGCCACAATAACAGTATCTGTGGTTGGATTAGTGACCACCACCAGTACACCACTGAAGACGGTCCCGGTCAACCACACCAGTCCACTCATCGCCCTCACCAGCCTCCCCAGCTCCACGACAACCCCATCCACCACCATTCGAGCACTGACCACACCTCCACCCACCCTGTTGAAGAAGACTGCCAACCAGCAGGTGGGATCAGCCAAACCTGCCAGGATCCTGCAGGGAGGTGGCGGTAAGAAGCTGGCCGCAGACGAGAAGAGCACCAAGAAGGAACCTTGGAAGTCCGTCAAGGACCTCAAGGTGGTCGAGGAGACGACAGACAGCGCCGTGCTGCTCTGGGCGGCCGACGGCTTGCCCAGCGACACCCTGCTCACGGTGGTTTACTCTGCTGACGAAGAGGAAGACACCAAAAGAACCATGGACACGGTGGCCAGAAGCGGGAAGGTCCTGCTGGAGGGCCTCACGCCTGGACTGAGATACTCCGTTTGCCTGGTGGCCAAGGGGAGCTCCGCGGGGAAAGACCCCTGCACAGAGTTCTACACCCTGGAAGTCCTCGATGACGAGGGCCAAAACAAGTTGTTGATGATCGTGAGCGGCATGGCCTGCGCTGTGGCCTTGCCTCTCATCATCCTGCTGGTGTACAAGATCCTGGCACTCTACTGCAACAGGAACAACACGACCCTGGAGGACGACGAGCTGGAGAAAGAGAGCTACGTGAAGTTTGAGACACTCACGCTGAAACAGAGGACCGCGCTTCCCAACGAACACTGGGCGAGGAGACAGACTCACGAGTCAGAGAGGATGCTGCTCTGCTCCAGGTCCAGCATCGACTCTCAAATGACCTACAAGAGCGACAGCTCCCGATCGGAGTTTCTATGCTGACGGACGTCAGGATTAACAGCTGACAGCTGTGAGCAAGCATCAACAGCTATGCTAAGAGTTAAGATACTCTGGAGATCTTTCAATATACTCTTTTTATTCTTATTTTTTTATATGAATGGCTGGATACATAACTACTGATTGTCGGAGCCTTGTTTATATGAGAACTTTGACAACATTGTTGTTGTGCCACACCTACATACGTCTATAAAATCTGTTGTTTTGTTTACTGTAATCTATATTACATTACATTTTGTTTACTGTAATCTATATTACATTACATGCCAAATGTCTTGTGAAACAGCATATCTGGTTTAGGTCTGTTTTAGGTGTACACATTTTACTCACAGTCCATAAATCTGTTTGTGACAGGTACCACTTGCTCAAGGTTTAAGCTGTAAGCTCATTGTTGCCTTACTCTACAAAAATGCAATTCTATTTTGACATTATATTTGACCATCTGAGTAAAGTTTGTGTACATTTTGTTTATATTTATATACAGAAATTATATTGTACACTTATTTTTAATTAAAGCAAACTGTATTTGGAGGTAATAGAAACATTTCAAGTGCAGTTCATCACTAAAACATGCAGTGACATACACGCTGTTCTTGTTATTGCAAAGAAGTGATGCTAAAATGATTTCAGGACTATTCAAATGAAAAGACGAAACGTTAAAAATAACAACTAAATATATCTACTGACACACAAATGCAGATGGCAACAAAACAAACATCTAAGGCTAACATATATTTGTCTTTTACACAGCACTGAATGCAAGCTATATATGTATCTTTCTTTGATAGTGCTATATATTATACATAGAAAGCCATCATAGTCATAACATGCATTAACGGTGCTAGCGGGCCTGCTAAACTCTTGAGGTGATAATCTCATGAGTGATGGGCTCCTTGCCTTGTCTTCACCCTCCGACAGGTGCATCTGTTCTGCAGCGTTACAGCTCTCTCTGGCACCTCACACAGTAATCTCCTCCACTGTCAGTCTGAAAGCACTGCCCCAGTGTGTGTCTCTGTGCTTGTGTCTATGCAAGGACGGAAACGCACACATCCCAGCGGTACATCACAAATGTGTGCGTTCCTGCACCCTCATACAGTCTCTCAGGGTAGCGGGTGACGACCGATAATCGATGGGTCATGCCTGTCTTAACCAGGTGGTCCTGTAAATCCCAGTAACATGGGTGGACCCGGAAAAAGGCATTCCCATGGATACCCTGTCTGTCGCCAGCTGTGCCTGGGCGCTGTCTGTCTGTCCTACCAGCTGTTCTGTAATCATGACAACACACAGGATGTTTAACAAACACGATGAGCTGGAGAGGTAGGGTGGTCAGAGTGGAAGAGGAACCTCTAAGCCGGAAGGAAGCCTGACACCTTCACTGCCCCTCCTTTGAGAAGCTAATCGTCATAGCCCGCCTACTTCTGGTCGAACTTATATTCTACATGCAAGGCAACATGTTCCTGGCTTGTTCATGGCTCGAGAGAAATTATTTGATGGATTTGCGAGGGGGTCTGCTGGCTGTAAAAGTCCAACATAACTCCAAGGATAAAATCCCATGAAATCATGTGAAGAAGGCATTACCCTGGACTAAGGGCATTATCCTGTATACCGGCTGAAGACACTAGGGTCCTCTCGTTCACGAAAGCCCCATAGAGCCACTCGTGGGTTATACGCAGTATCGCCGGGAACAATATGCTAGTCAACAAGGGTATGAATAGGGGTTTTAGATGAAGTGGGACGGTTGTTATCCTGGATAAACAGAAAACAAGAGAGGCCCTGACGGCATGTCCTCAAACCATCCGTTGTCCGTATTACTCATACAGCCGGATTCTCTGGAGGAGACAGTGACCCTTAAGAGAAAAAAACAGGCCAACAAAATACTAATTGACTGACAGACATGCATACGCACATGTGTACGTTGATGCCCTGCGTGAAACAGTGTTTGGTTGTCCCAGAGAGTGGCAGGAACACTGAAGCAATTAGTTAGCAATGTTTTAGTGCTGGACTGATAAATCAGTGTTTGCATCCCAGGGTCATGTTCCTATGGGTATGTCTTGGTTTATGCTAATGTATGCATGCAGACATGGGAGTCAGAGTTCATCTGTTCAAGGAAGAGACACCACAAAAGAAGAAGAGGTTCATTCCATGACTCTCTCTTTCACTCTCTCACACACACACACATGCATACACACACTCACTCACTCACACAGAGGGACAGGGGTTAGGGAGGGGGTGGAGTAGGGTGAGTTGCTGTTATTTTCTTGGACTTTGCTTCAGCTCTGTCTCATCACTTGCATACTCGGCTTTCAGCTTCAGACACCGACTCCTGTGCGAGGAAAATCCCCCAGACTCAGACCGGGATGTGTAAAATTTACCACGAGGGTGTCAGGAATTTCGTACTTTGCTTCCAAAACAGCTAAGCAACCAGGGGGCTGGAGAGAAAAGCCTACTGGATCCCACACAGCCAGATCCACGGGCAAACCAGGCGCAGATAAACCTTCCCTTCCTCTCCGTGCCCACAACCTTCTGCTTTTGTCTATCGTTTTCCTCCTTTTTTGGGGGATGTGAACCTCCCTCTCTTCTCCTCTCTCGATCTACGCCGTAGCCTCAGACAAGGATGCCCACAGACCTACGGCGACGGTTGCAGAGTTTCGGGGGATTCTCCTACGCCCCGGTCTGACGGCGGGAATGCCTGAGCGTGAGTGAAGAGTGGCTCCGCTGACCACCACGGAGTTCAGGATTATGTTCCTTGCTACAGTTGTGGCTCTGCTGGTCTGTTTCTCTGTGCGGAAGGCAGAAGCGTCGGAGCCTGGGAGGGAATGCTGGAGTGGGTCCGTGTCGGGTGTGGGTAGCAACTGGAGTTGTGTGGGTGAGTTGGGTTTCACACCTGTTCTGTCGTACCTGAACTTGGAACACTTCCAGGGACAAGTGCACCCAGTAAAATCTGATCTGGGGTATAAATATTTAGAGTGAGGAAGGAAAAGGTGTATTTGCGTTTGATTTGAGCAGGTTTGATGTTAAGTTAGAACTCATCTGCTGCGAAATGCATTTTATGGGAGATTTTGGGCACATTCCAAAATCCCCAAATATACAATACTGTATATTTTGCCTAACATATTATACACACAGTTTTATATATATGTTTACGGCCAGCTGGTCAATGGCTACCTATACTCAAGGGTCGTCTGCACCACCTGGGAGAAGGTTGAAGAGGGAGGGTCACAAACACACTTTACAAATTTCCACACGTCACAGGAACTTGGCTGGGCCTGTGTGTGATGTGCCTCCAGTTGAGCTGACCGTCTGGCCTGTCGTGGGTGTTCAGTCTGGCCACACAGGTTTACTGAGAATCCACATGCCACAGTGAAGACTTCTGGGAAGGGTTATCTCTTGTAATCGAGAGTGGTTATCAACAATAACCTGGGTTTCGCCACCGCCATGACTGGACAGAAAGCTCATAAACAACCAGACCAACTCATATGGATGTTTTCGACTCATGTCATGACTATCCACAGAATACTGAAGTGCTGTGCAATCTCGTGGGGGATAAGAAATACTTTAATTGGAACAGGTTCAGCTGGGTAAATAAAGAGAGGACCTGTAGAATGTTTGAGGTAGCTGGATAATCACTTAAGGCAATTAATCTACAAGCCAATCAGCCAATTAATCTATCTGTTTTTTTCGATCTACAGCATGTGAACCTCTTTACACAACTGTCCAGCATAATTGTGTCAAATATGAACTACTAATAGTGTTACTGAACAGAGAATTCACATTGAGATTAAATGAGACTTTTACAAAATAATTCGTTCAAAAAGACCAATCTTGGCATTCACACGCAAAACGTCTTCAACTTGCCTGATTTGGCCTTGCATGCTGTGTCCAAGCCACTTAGCTATGACCCGCCTTAACAGTTCACTAGCGATCATCATGGAAACTCATTTCAGATACAGATGACTCATTGTTTGCTGCGCGCTGCTAACAGCTTCATTGTCCTCCTCATTCCTGGGCGACTAGAAGCGGTATCCATGGACGCACAGGACAATGTTATACATCTGTGTTGACGAACTATCCTAGATTACCATGTTTTCGGGTGTCAATAAAAGGCCATTTGGATGACACAGCCAGGACATGTTTAGGACCTTTCACCTCAGAGTAAATATGTGCGTTTAACTGACCTGTTCCTGTGCGGACATGATCTTTAACAAGCTGCTCAAGTAACTTAAATCAACACCTGAAAATATTTTACATTTTTTATTTCTGTGATTGGAAATTGCTTCTACGGGTGATATTGTGGAAGATAGAAATACAAAACCATACAATAAAACTTTAACTTCTATCGAAATTGAGAGGAATTGGGTTTTGTGATTCAGTGATGGCCGTGACTAACTTCATTCACATGCAAATATTTTTTATCACTTGTGAAAGGAGGTAGTGAAAGCTGATGTTGCTTGGAGACCGCTGGTTTGTTCAAAAGCAGCTTGCCTGCCTTGAACTTAACCCCATTTCCGCCACTAATAGGCTTTTTAGCGAGAAACATCGATCTAACATGTTCAACAATGACATCAGAACCAAGCAGCTCACCATTAAAGACTGCGTCTATTAGTCTCACAAAGTCTACAGCAACCGTGCTCTTAACGACTCGTCCCACCTTGGGCTCTTCACATTCTGGATCTTTCTGCAGCACGGTTCATCCCTGCCCCTTGTTTAACGTGGTTTCATACTGACATCAGACAACATGACATTCCCAGAGGAAAAAGCTGTTAGAGCATATATGACCTGACATTAAGAATGTACCACACAGGGTCAGACATCAGCTGTGTTTTGGCCCTGATATTATCTATGACCTACCTCTCGGATAACCTATGCCCCCCCCTGAATGGTTCCAGAGCCCTACCTCATCTTCGGCCATGGTAAGGCCATCTATCGCATGGACCTGGATGGAGGGAACAGAAAAAGGCTTGTGGCCGGGGTTGGAAACTCGATTCTACTGGACTTCAACTACAAGGAGGGCAGAGTATACTGGGCTGACAGGACCACTGGGGTCGTCTACAAGGCTGCGATGGATGGCGCACAGAGACAGGTGCTTGTTTTTCGACTGAAAAACCCATGTATGATAACACCTAGACCAGTGTACCAATGTGTAGCCTATGGAGGTTTGGCTTCCATAGGCTATGGTATTGTTAAACCATGTGCTGGTGCTGGATATGAAAACATGCTGTGTGAGTGATTTTGCCATGTTGCATGGGGGTATGCATTTTATCATATTTTAACTGAAACACATCAGCAATATGTGCAGTTTTAATTGAAAATTGTATCTCAATTCTTTCCAGAAATTATACTCATCTGAAAAAGGCCTTTCGGGTCTTGCGGTTGACTGGATTCAGAATGTTGTCTTCTGGTCAAGTGAAGAAAAGGGAACTATTAAGAGAATGGAAGCAAATGAGAAAAATGAGAGGACTGTTTTAAGATATTTATCTCAGCCGTGTTGCATAGCGATCGACCCGAGTGACAGGTAACTCCTTTATTTATGGACTTACTGTAAGTCGCTCTGGATAAGAGCGTCTGCTAAAAAATGACTAAAACTTTAAAAAAAATGTCTACCATGAAAGCGCAACGAAACGCACTCTCAAGAAGTGAGAGTGAAACAAGACAAAATGTATTTTCCAATCGCAGCTGGCAGCCATCTTGTTTGTCTGTGCTATAAATGCTGGGCCATGAAATATTCTCCCTTCTTCAAGCATGGCTGGCACGTAGGTGCAAACCTACTGACAGACTCTCACATGCCTTCCCATGGCTGGCTAGACAACGGTAGCCATTTTCACCAGTGAGGATTTTTGCCTCATGCCAGCCATTTTATTGCATTACAGTAGTTTCCAACAGTGAGTGACTTAGATATAAGTCAACAGTTTGTGAACTCATAACAAACATAGCTCAACATAACTTGTCCGCTCCTCAGTCTTTCTCAAAATGATTCCCATATTACATTTAGTAGACGCTCTTATCCAGAGCGACTTAGAGTAAGTACAGGGACATTCCCCCGAGGCAAGTAGGGTAAAGTGCCCTGCCCAAGGACACAACGTCATTTGACACAGCCAGGAATCAAACCAGCGACCTTCTGATTACTAGCCCGATTCTCTAACCGCTCAGCCACCTGACTCCTGCACACAAATGCTAAACATGATCTTGTATTGTACATTAAATAAATTGGATACGCAGTAGGAAGTGCAAAGAAGTCTTATAAGATATGTGTTCATCTTGCTGAAAAGACTAATTTCTTTCAGAGGTAGGCCCTATTTATCATAACCCAATCCCATCACATTTCCTCTTTTCCCAAGGTTTCTGTTTTGGTTGTCTGACGGCATCACACCCAGTATCCAGCGCTCTAACATGGCAGGAGAGATGACCACTACAGTTTTAAAGATGGCTGAGAAACTCAGGGCACTGTCTATCGACCGAACAGACAAGAGACTGTTCTGGGTCCAGTTCGGTTCTGAAGGAGGAAGTGCCATTGGTTCCTGTGACTACAACGGAAATGTCATCAACACCATCAGTCAGCCTCTCCGGTACGTTTAGCATGAAAATATCGGGAACGTAGACAGCTATCATGTGTGATACAATTATTGTATGATAGGACAACAAAGGTCATTCTAGTGGCGTGGGATTTGTTAGGCCTATATCTAACAAGGCGCATGCATACCCTGGAGAATTGAAACGTAAAGTTAATCAGATCAGTTGTGTTTTCCGCCAGGTCTCAATCTCTGGGGATATTTGTATTCATGGAGCGAGTCTATTACACTGATGCCGCATCGCGGGCTATAAAACAGGTCAACAAATACACAGGAGGAGCGGCGAAAAAAATTAACCGGAAGCGGATGGCGCACCCCCCCATAGATGTGAAGGTGGTACATCCCCTCAACCAGCCAATAGAAGACCCCGTGCCTGTCTCTCCAGGTTACCATTGCTCATTTTAAACACCCGCACAGAGTTGAAGAAGTTTCCCATAGTATATTTCATGTATTAACGTTCATCTGTGCATGCAGGCTGTGATGGACACGCAGGGCCTTGTGTAAACGTGTGCTCCAACCCAACTGAACAGGGTCTTTGTCAGTGCAGCGAGGGCTTTGCCCTCAGCAAGCATGGAAATCACTGTGAAGGTGAAGTACCATAGCCACCTAGTCTACAATTTACCTACAAAAATGTTGGCCAAATCCTCATTACGTCAAATGTAGTATTTCAAGAAATGAATTTTCAATATAAATACTGTACTATACAGTAAACAACATAAAAACCCAAGTGCATATGTCAACACCTTTTCATATTTTGCCCGTGTAGATATTAATGAGTGCGCCTTGTGGAGCCATGGTTGCTCCTTGGGGTGTGAGAACGTTCCAGGGTCCTACTTTTGCTCGTGCCCCCAAGGATATGCTCTGCTGCCTGATCGGAGAACCTGCCAAGGTAAGACTGTTCAGTGGCTTCAATTGGGCTTCTAGTAAAGTCATGATGGAGGAAAACGTTTTGTTGTGTTGCGTGGATGGTTGAATTGAACAAATCTTTCAAAACACGATGGTATTTGTTTGGTCTTAATCGTTAGGCTACGTTTGTCGGCGTTAGATTACGGCTATTTTTACATTCTCTCGGACGGGAGACATCAACACTTCAGATGTTTGGGTTGGGGGAGGTATTTTAACCGTTATTTTGAGTGACTCGGTTTCAAAGGGGTGCAGTCCCTTCGACATGGATAATAAATCTAGTGGGTCAAGGAGACCAGACAGACTGGTGCAAAGGTCCTGTTGGGTTACCAAGGTTACCAAGGTCAAACCAGAGGTCCTTCCTGAGGTGTCAGGGTCTGGGAGAATCACCTCAGGAAGAATATGTGTACGTTAAACCTTCCAGGAGATCTCCAGTAAATAATGAGACTCTGTAGTAACATACACACACAAAACGTGAAACCTACCCTCTCCCTAGATCCACACTGATGGCATAATATGACGTGTTTTGCTTGAGGTTGGGACCGCTGTTGCTGTATGAACACCTCCTGTCTTTCTATGACTCAGGTGGACTTCGGGAATCTTTTAACCGACAACGGATCTGATGTCGTTATGGAAGCCACTGTGCCTGTTCTGTCGGATGAGATGGACTGAGCTGGACACAGTCAGATTTGGCGATGAGTCGCCGTTGTAAATAGGGGACATATTTAGTCAGCAGTCATGTCGTGCTAAGCTGGTTAGAAGACAACATTTGGCAAGGTGTAGAAGATTACAGTCTAGGAAGACAATGAAAAGGATGACACTGATCCCTTCTTATGGTTCCTGTGTTGTTGTTTCTTGAGAAAGAACTTGGATTAGAGATGGATGTAAATGAAATGGATAATTTTTTATGTGTCATGTGTATGGCGGTTGGAAGGCATGAATCAGTTACGTTTACTTTAAGGTCTGAGAAAGTAATAATAATACATTTTTATATAATCTAAAGATAACAATGTAAGATCTACTGTAAAACGAGCATTATGTATCATGTCCTGCTAAAGAAAGCAGCCATCTTTGTTCATGCATGAGCGAACCTCATGCTGACACCTGTCTTTGTCATCAACCCAAGGAAGACCTGGTTGTTCACGAGAGTATTAAGTGTTAGTGTGTTACAGTACAGTAGAGTACGATAGAGTATGGTAGAGTACGATAGAGTAGAGTACAGTAGAGTACAGTACATTATGCTCCTGGGCAGTTACATCACAAGTTGGGACTCAAAGGCCATTCTCATGTCGTCACACTTTCACCTGTTTGGATTAGAGCTGATTTTATAAAGGGATTACACAGAGGCAGGGGTTAAGGAGATTGTTTTCCACCAACCATCTGCCTTTGTCAAAGCCTCGCTCTGTCCGGAAAAGTGGTTTTGCAGCCAAAAATAGTCTCTGAATATTTTCACGGTGATAACATCGGAAGGCTTTAGGTTCCTTACATGACATGGTAGTGGAAGGTGGTTCTAAATATGGCTCGTAATCTACCGACATCTTTGACAGGACTTTGTTCCAAGATGTTCAAAGACAGCACTGACAACTCAATATGGTTGGTAGTTTTACATGGCGGAATGACATTGCAATGATCAACAAAATAACGTAGGTATAAAATAAAGAATAAGTGTGCTGTAATAGTCACTGGTACTCAGATGGGCTTCCCAGGGTGCAGCAGATGGAATGATTACATTTAGAGCAGGGGGATTTTGAACCTGCAGCCTGCTCTAACCATTGAGCTCTACCCACCCCCAGCAGATTGCCTCTAGGTGTGTTGGTTGGAGATAAAGGAGGAGGTGGGGAGGATGCAAGAGCAGAAACATACTAATATGATCATAGATCATAGACTGGGTCTCAGGTGGGTGGCGTGATTGGCTAATGATAAATCAGTTGTGTGATTGGCTGATGCTGGCAGATGAGAGTTGAGGTGTGTTTTTCTCCCGAGCCTCTGTAAAATGATTAATGCACATTTGAATGTCTGACCATCTTATGCAAAACAATAAAGTGTAGGTGCGTGAGCAACATTTCTTTATATCCAAACCTTCTCTTGTATCCAAATAACTCTTCATTTCCTTAATTTCTCCGCCTGTTTTGCTGAAGAGACATACAGCGCGTGTTTGAGTGTTGGAGACTGTGTGTTTTTGCCTCAACAGAGACCTTCCCATGCGAGGGGAACATGACCCAGTGTGACAGGGGCTGTGTGAGCTCAGAGAATGGGCCTGTGTGTGTGTGCTCCGAGGGGTCCACACTCCTGCCTGATGGCCTGTCCTGCTCAGGTACAAACACAATGTATTTATGTATTTAATAATATGAGAATTGTAAGTGAATTCTGTAACGTATAACTATATATTTATAGAAATACACCGAAAAATAAATACAAACAGAAATCAGTTGAGGAACAGTTGAGGAACGAGTATTTCAGTGTTTACCTCTAACTACACAACTTATGAAACAATGTCAAACAAAGAAACCTTTCCAGGCCTGCCTCTGTGTCACCCTGTCTCTGGGTGTCACCCTCTCTCCATGTCTCTCTCCCTGTCTCTCCCTGTCTCTCTCCCTGTCTCTCTCCCTGTCTCTCTCTCTCTCTCTCTCCCTGTCTCTCTCCTTGTCTCTCTCCGTGTCTCTCTACCTGTCTCTCTCCCTGTCTCTCTCCCTGTCTCTCTCCCTGTCTCCTCCCTGTCTCTCTCCTTGTCTCTCTCCGTGTCTCTCTCCGTGTCTCTCTCCCTGTCTCTCTCCCTGTCTCTCTCCGTGTCTCTCTACCTGTCTCTCTCCCTGTCTCTCTCCCTGTCTCTCTGAGTGTCTCTTTGTGTCCCCAGGGTGCTCCTCAGCAGACAGAGGTGGCTGCAGTCAGCTGTGCTCCCCCACCACCCTGGGCCACTGGGAGTGTAAGTGTGTTCCAGGCTACCGGCTCCACCAGGACGGCAGGCGTTGCTCGGCCACAGGTGGGTTAGGTGAAACCGCGCAAAGCCACATCGTCACCGGCGGACGTTTTCAGCCAAACCTTCTGTATCGATGCCCTCCTGTTCACCCCCTGCAGGACCAGCTCCTTACCTGCTGTTTGCCAACACGGTGGATGTCAGGAGAGTGAATCTTGACGGGTCAGGTGACCACAGACTCCTGGACGAACCTCAGGGAAACGTGATCGCCTTGGATTATGATCCCGTCCAAAACAAAGTACGGGATTGGACGAGAGTCCATGCTGTGTTAAAATACAGAAACTCTGTCGCTATGGGACTGGACCAATACAGGATTCAGGTTTACTGCCGCCTATTGGTCGTGTCCTGTAACAGCATTCTGTCTGCCTGTATTGTGGGCAGGTCTGCGTGCATACTGAACACGTCTGTGACTGTGCTTCTGTCTGTGTTCCCAGGTGTACTTTGCCAGTACGACTCTGAGGAAGATTGAGCGGGTGGATTTGGCAGGGGGGTCCAGAGAGGTTGTGGTGAGGGAGGGTCTGGACTCCCCAGAAGGGCTGGCTGTGGACTGGGTCCACCGCAGGCTGTACTGGACCGACCGGGGGTGGGGCCAGGACGCCAGTCTGTGGACGTCTATTTTACTGACCACTGTTGAACTGAAATTGGGGGATATTGAGTCTTCTTGTCCTCTCAAAAACCTTCCTTTCTGAAACGTTTTCTTTCAGACTCTCTACTATCGAGCGCAGCACTTTGAACGGGCTGGACAGAGAAACAGTGATAAGGAAAGGGATCCACGCTCCAAGAGGAATCGCTGTTCACCCTCTTGCAAAGTAAAATATAATTCTAGTGCATGCAACATCTTAAGTGATAGACTATTTCAAAGTGTCTATTTTAAAACTTCACTGTCTTTCAGAAACTATTTTTACTACTCCTGAATGAGATCACACACCCCACCGCACCACACCCCACCCCACCGCACCACACCACACCACACCAAACTCCAGCTGTTCCTCGCAAGTCATTATTTCTGTTTTCCCTTTGGAGGAAGTTGTTCTGGACGGACATGGGCCGGCGTCCGGCGGTGTTGAGTGCGGCGCTGGACGGGCGCGAGCGCTGGGTGGTGGCTGACAGCGGGCTGGCGATGCCCTGCGGTCTGGCGCTGGACTTCCTCCAGGAGCGCGTGTTCTGGGGCGACAGCAGCACCGGGGCGCTGGAGAGCGCCAACCTGGATGGCTCGGAGAGACGGCTGCTGACAGAGAACGAAGTAGGTGAGGTTTCTGTTGAACACACACATACACACATACACACATACACACACACATACACACACATGTACACACATGTGCACACATACACACACATGTGCACACATGTGCACACATACACACACATGTGCACACATACACACACATGTACACACACACACACATACACACATACACACACATGTACACACATACACACACATGTACACACATATGTACACACATGTACACACATACACACACATGTACACACATATGTACACACATGTACACACATGTACACACACACACACATGTACACACATATGTACACACATGTACACACATGTACACAGATGTACACACATACACACACATGTACACACATACACACACATGTACACACATATGTACACAGATGTACACACATACACACACCTATAGACACATACATGCACACACCCACGTACACACCGATACGTTATTGTCTACCCAGATGCTCTAAACCCTGGTGTTTTGTGTTGTGTTTTCTGAATGGTCTAGGGAGACCTTTTGACCTGGCGGTGTTTGAGGACCGTGTGTGGGTCTCCGACCGGGAGCGCCGCTCGCTGGGGAGCTTCGACAAACGCAGCGGAGAGAAACTGGAGCGTATCCACGGCAACGTGGTTCAACCGGCGTCCATTGTGGTGGTTCATCCCATGGCCAGGCCAGGTAGGAAGAGAGGGAAGGAGAGGGAAGGAAGGGATTACATCTTCAAGCCAGGCTCGTGACTTTAGTTTTAATCTGTATTTGGTGGCATGATCTCTCTCTCCTTGGTTGGTTTAGGTGCAGTTCAATGGGCCCGTCAGAAGGGCTGTGTGTGAACAAAATGTGATTTGATCTCCTTCAGGAGCGGACATGTGCCTCCACCAGAACGGGGGCTGTTCCCAGGTGTGTGAGAGCAGACTGGGGCGCCCTGTCTGCTCCTGCTTCCCCCACTACCAGCCCTCCCAGGGGGACAGCTGTGTACCCATCAGCACATCCAGCAGACCAGCAGGTGGGCACACACCAAAACATCAAATCAACCCATCACATTTTGGATTTTCTTGTTCCATGCTTCCAATGCTTACATTCAATTCCTATTGTGTACAGTCACCTGCCTGCCTCCCGACACGACCAAAGAGATCACTGTTCTTGCTTTGTTTTGTGGTTTGACAGAGTCTGGAGATTGGGGAGAGTCTGTAGATCCATTCTCTTTGAAGAACAAGACTCTGAACGATGAGAGCATGCCCCTGCCCCTGCCTGGGCTCTCCTCGGACGGAGAAGAGGCCGACGCCCCCCTGGAGCACAGCAGGGAGCCGGCGCTCTTCACAGAGAAGATGGTCTCAGGTAGGCACCATGATCACACTATAGATGGATCACACTATAGATAGATCACACCATACATCATACTATAGATAGATCACACCATGGATCATACTATAGATAGATCATATGATGTTGTCTGGTTAAAATACAGATGGTTCCTTGGTGCTAAATAACCATAACCCTGAAATACAGTTACAACCATACACTTTGGGTCGTTAGTTATGTGCTGTACCTACTACATGCACCATTTGTATTTTACCCTGGATAAAAAGAAAAAGAAGCTTGATCAGTTGTTGTTGCTGTGGCTGCAGACCAAGACGACTGCTCGTCGCTGCGCTGTGATGTGAACGCTCGCTGCCTGGTGCAGACAGGAAGTGCCACCTGCATCTGCCGAGAGGGCTTCTCTGGAGACGGAGACCTGTGTGTGGGTGAGGAGGAGGAGGAGGGAGGAGGAGAGGGAGGAGGAGGAGGAGGAGAGGGAGGAGGAGGGAGGAGAGGGAGGGGGAGGAGGAGGAGGAGAGGGGGGAGGAGGAGGAGGGAGGAGGAGGAGGAGAGGGAGGAGGAGGAGGAGAGGGAGGGGGAGGAGGAGAGGGGGGAGGAGGAGGAGGGAGGAGGAGGAGGAGAGGGAGGAGGAGGAGAGGGAGGGGGAGGAGGAGAGGGAGGGGGAGGAGGAGGAGGAGGGGGAGGAGGGGGAGGAGAGGGAGGAGGAGGGAGGAGGAGAGGGAGGAGGAGGAGGAGAGGGAGGGGGAGGAGGAGGAGGAGGGGGAGGAGGGGGAGGAGGGAGGAGGAGAGGGAGGAGGAGAGGGAGGAGGAGAGGGGGGAGGAGGAGGAGAGGGAGGAGGAGAGGGGGGAGGAGGAGGAGGGAGGAGGAGAGGGAGGAGGAGGAGGAGAGGGAGGGGGAGGAGGAGAGGGAGGAGGGGGAGGAGGAGGGAGCAGGAGAGGGAGGAGGAGAGGGAGGAGGAGGGAGGAGGAGAGGGAGGAGGAGGAGGAGAGGGAGGGGGAGGAGGAGGCGGAGGAGGAGGGGGAGGAGGAGGGAGGAGGAGAGGGAGGAGGAGGCAGGAGGAGAGGGAGGAGGAGGAGGAGAGGGAGGGGGAGGAGGAGGAGGAGGAGGAGGGGGGGGAGGAGGAGGAGGAGGGGGAGGAGGAGGGAGGAGGAGAGGGAGGAGGAGGGGGAGGAGGGGGAGGAGGAGGAGGAGGGGGAGGGAAGAGGAGGGGGAGGGGGAGGAGGAGGAGGGGGAGGAGGAGGGAGGAGGAGAGGGAGGAGGAGGGGGAGGAGGGGGAGGAGGAGGAGGAGGGAAGAGGAGGGGGAGGACGGGGACTTTAATTAAATCATGAGGCTTGTCGAAGTAAAGTACTGTTTGTGACTCTGTGGTTGTGTGTGACTGTGTGGTTGTGTGTGACTGTGTGGTTGTGTGTGACTCTGTGGTTGTGTGTGACTCTGTGGTTGTGTGTGACTGTGGTTGTGTGCAGACGTGGATGAGTGTGAGGTGGGCGTGTCTCAGTGCAGCGTTCAGAGTTCAGAGTGTGTGAACACGGCCGGGGGGTATTACTGCCAGTGTCGTCCTGGCTTCACTGGAGACGGACACCACTGCACAGGTGAGGCAGTCACACACTCACATATTCAGACACGCACAATTTTCATTTATTTAACCTTTATTTAACCAGGTGAGCCGATTGAGAACATATTCGAATTTGCAACGGCGACCTGGCCAAGACAAAACGCAAATGTGCAAGACAACACACAATACCCTCACACATACAAGCACACAAACCCCCCCTTTCCCCACTGTCCCCATCAAACACACTGAGATTTAGACATGCGTGCCCATGGTGGAGCTGTGTAACTCCCTAACTTGTGGACGTTCCTCACCAGACGTTGACGAATGCTCGCTGGGATCACACAGGTGTGATGAGAAGGCGGAGTGTGTGAACAGCTTGGGGAAGTACCTGTGCAGGTGTCAGGCCGGGTACAGTGGACATGGACCTACCTGCCAGGGTGAGTAGGCCCTGCTCTGTGACCAGGACGGACCACAGGCCTCACCTGAGGGGCTCAGTAGTAGCTAAGAAGCCGGAGAGGGATTTCTGAGAACATCTGCACAGCTCTAACCTCACCTCTAGCTTACGAAATGATTCATATTTTCATAAAGAAACTACGTTTTCATAGAGAACAGCTGTACATGTTCCTCTGGGAGTTTTTCCTTGTCTTCCTTGTGGGTTTAGGTCAGTTTAGGTGCATTTCTATGGGCGTATACGAAGCCCTCTGGGACATGTAGCAAAGAGCCACACAAACACGATGAGACTAGATCTACTGAGGTGTACAGGGGTGGAGCTCAGCTACGTCACCTCTCCCCGCTCCTCCACAGAGACGCAGACCAAGGCAGTGCTAGTGACAACCCGCAGCCCAGTGGACCCCACCATCAGGGGGCATCAGTCTGTGGAGGGCTGCCCCTCCTCCCACGACTCCTACTGTCTCTACGAAGGCACCTGTTTCTACTTCCCAGAGATGCAGTCCTACGCCTGCAAGTAGGACCCCGCCCTCAGCCAACTCTGACCTCTGAGCGACATTTAGGGTCACGGCACGCCAGATGTGTTTTGTGTTTGTGTTGGGTGATGTGTGTTGTCAGACCAGACTTGAGCACTAGGTGGCAGTGTTGTTCCATGCTGCTGTATCTGAGAATTCAGTTTTCTTCAACCCTGGCCATTTTCCCCTGCTCAAACACACCTGATTAAAATGGACATTCATTTGAATCAGGTGTGTTAGAGCAGGGAAACATCTAAAACACACAGGACACTGGGCCCTGAGGACTAGGGTGCTACTTCGTAAAAGTTGAATATATCTGTTCAGTCTTTTCAAAATCATATTTTGAATGAGAAAAAAAGTGTCTGCTAAATGAATAAATGTCAATGTAAATGTGAATTAAATTGAATCCAAATACTTTGATTATCAAACACCACTTGGTTAGCCAAAGAAACAAGCCTGTATTCCACAGTAAGTGTTAGCAGGGTGTGTGAGGTGTTTTTCTGCTGTGTGTCCCAGCTGTGTGTCAGGCTACATGGGAGAGCGGTGCCAGTTCAGCGACCTGCAGTGGTGGGATTTGCAGCAGGCCGAGCAGGAGAAGAGGAGGAACGTGGCCATCGCTGCCTGCATGGCCGGCCTCATCACCCTGCTCTCCATCGCTGCCTGCATCACCTACTGCTACGGGTGAGAGGGGAGGGGAGGGGAGGGGAGGAGGGGAGGGGAGGGGAGGTGCAAGTAATGTGTGAATGGTGGTTAGTTAAGTACAAAAAAATCCCAAATTTGAAAGTCAGTTCAGCCTACAGTTTCTGTTTCAGAAACTGTTGAGGGTCTGTCAGGAGACGGGGTTTGTTGAGGGTCCGTCAGGTGACAGGGTGTGTTGAGGATCCGTCAGGTGACAGGGTGTGTTGAGGGTCCGTCAGGTGACAGGGTGTGTTGAGGGTCCGTCAGGTGACGGGGTGTGTTGAGGGTCCGTCAGGTAACGGGGTGTATTGAGGGTCCGTCAGGAGACGGGGTGTGTTGAGGATCCGTCAGGTGACAGGGTGTGTTGAGGGTCCGTCAGGAGACGGGGTGTGTTGAGGGTCCGTCAGGTGACGGGGTGTGTTGAGGGTCCGTCAGGAGACGGGGTGTGTTGAGGGTCCGTCAGGAGACGGGGTGTGTTGAGGGTCCGTCAGGAGACGGGGTGTGTTGAGGGTCCATCAAGTGACGGGGTGTGTTGAGGGTCCGTCAGGAGATGGGGTGTGTTGAGGGTCCGTCAAGTAACGGGGTGTATTGAGGGTCCGTCAGGAGACGGTGTGTTGAGGGTCCGTCAGGAGACAGGGTGTGTTGAGGGTCCGTCAGGTGACAGGGTGTGTTGAGGGTCATGTGATGCAGGTGTGGATGCACTACAGCAGAGTAGCGCTCGCAGGTGTGCGCGGAGAGCATACATATAAACCATACACACTATCCCCTCTCTCTCCCTCTCTCTCTTGTTTTTATATCCCGTTGATACGGCTGTAAGTGGCTGATTCTCTTTGCGGATGTTTTGGTTGCTTAGGGACACGATGCCGGAGAAACGCCTGTTTTGACTCACAAAACAGCCCCTCTTCTCCCTCCTCTGAGAAGGGCGTGCTTGGTTTCCTCTGTGGAGAAAGCACGCTTTCAATGACATGCTTGGTTTAGCTTGTTCTACAGCAATTACACAGCAAAATAGGTCATTTTTGGGGCCCCAAATGGACCCGCTGAGGTATAGCCCTGTGGAGACGCTACACGGGCCCCAATAGCTCTGCCACAAATTGCCTTTCGCACTTGAATGCAGGTTGACTACCTCGGTTTGGTTTTAGCTCCCACACATCACCCTCCCTCTTAAAACTAACACCCCCTCCACACACACACACACACACGCACACACACACCTCTGTTGAAATTCATCCTGTGTTGTAGCTGAACACAACCCCAGCCTCAAGAGAAGGGATGGGTCACAGAGATCGGAGAAACAAAGGCACTAACTCTATAAGACAACATCGGACTGTGAAATGGATCTTTCCAGACTCTGGTTGACGAGTCATGGGGCCTGTTTGCATTTACTGTCTTATGGAAAAGTGAAGTATAACAGAGACCTGGATCAGTGTAACAGAGATCCAGTCCATCACCAGGATACATCGGCGGACCAACTTCTCCATCATTTAAAGTCACATATTTTACATGGAGGACGCCAGGGAACAAGATTTCTTGTTGTTCACTGAAACCTGCGACAAACATAGCAATCCAAATACACAAATGAGATGATAATAAATGTATTTAATGTGATGAGAAATTCAAACTGCAGTTGTTCCAAGTTGACTGTGTTATGGCTCACAGGTCTAGGAGTTTGTTCCGGGAGCATCTGTCAGTGGATGACATGAGCGTGAGCAGCAGCACAGATGAGACCACGCCTAACACCACCAGCCCGCCACGGGTACGACCACACCACGGTAACCTAGGTGATACACCAGGGTTACCTAAGTGATACGTCTATACCAGGGTTACCTAGATGATATGTCTGTCGTTTTCAGTTTTTAATAAAGTGGTGAGTTCACATGTGTAAACACTCTCTGTCCTACTTCATGTCCTACTTCCTGTCCTGTCCTATTTCCTGTCCTCTCCTATTTCCTGTCCTCTCCCCCTTCCTGTCCTCTCCCCCTTCCTGTCTTCTCCCCCTTCCTGTCCTCTCCTCCTTCCTGTCCTCTCCTCCTTCCTGTCCTCTCTTCCTTCCTGTCCTCTCCTCCTTCCTGTCCTCTCCTCCTTCCTGTCCTCTCCCCCTTCCTGTCCTCTCCTCCTTCCTGTCCTCCAGTTCTATGTGGTGCTGGATGCAGCTGAGGGGCAGGCCCAGGGTTGTCCCGTCAGAGCCGTGTGTCCGTCCTGCACCCCCGACACCGCTGCCCCCCCTCCTCCCCCCGCCGTGTCCACACAACACTCCGACCAGCGCAGGAACTCTGCTGCCACCGAGCTGAAGGGACAGCTGCCCTACTGAGACCTTTAACCTGGCCTTGAGCGACCCTGGCCTGGTGTGTGTTCTGCCAGGGGACAGCGTGATGGAGGAGGAGGAGGAGGGAGCTCTGCGGGGAGGGCTCCATGGCGACTGTGACCATGGCGACTGTGACCATGGAGACGAGGGGTGTCCGTCACCTCGCATCCACCCACAGCCTCGATATCCTGGACGAGCCACAACCTCCACCCCTCAGCTCAGCTGAGCATGCTCACACGCACACACACATCCTGCACACGCACACACCACACACACCTCCGCACACACACATCCTGCCATACTCAACTACACACACCCACACAAACATACACACTGGAAGAACAATTGTTTGGCCGTTTTTAATTCAGTTCAACTTAATTTCAACAGTCCTGTTAAGATCTTAATTATAGTTGCATTTTAGTTGTTTTATTTGTATAATTTTTTTTCCCAAGGCTCCTATAAGAACACAAACATGTAGTTATACTACATCATTTACTATATGAGAAATGTTAATATTTTTATTGAATAATGTGAAATTGATGCTTTAGGTTGAGTAACCTTGCTGCATATCCCTCTGTGTCTTATTTTGAAATGTCATGAAATGAAAGTCAGATAAGCTTTAAGTTGTTAAAACTGTTCAAATTATATTTCACATGATAATTGAAAGTAACAAGCAGTATATAATATTGATGCTACTGAAGTGTATTATACTATGAGTTATAAAATCGGTATATTTCAGTATAGTGTACAGTATCACACCCCATGCTGTAACCAAGTTATTACGTTGTTTTTTATTGTATTTTTTTAATCAATTGTTTAGCATACCATATATTTGTCACCAAAATAATGTGGATACCGTAAGAATTACCATTGCATTGTATTAGAAAATAAATAAAACCAGTTTGTTAGTCTGCTGACGCGTTCGTGGGCAGAGGCAACTCGGAGGATATATTTATTTTCATATGTAGTTTGAGTTCTGGACCTTTCAAATTTTCTATACATTTGTGTTTGTGGTAGAATGTAATGGCTGCATTGTGTTTGCAGCGTAAACTTTTCATTGAAAGAGTGGGAAGATATTTGTGACTTTGTGAATGTAGATTGTTTAAACCAAAATCCCACCAAATACTGATTTACATGGCTTTGAATCAAATGCTTGCATATTTTCTCTAGTAATAAAATACCTATAATCCATAACAATGATGTCATAAAACCATAATTTAATTTCATTTGAATTCACACGTAGATGGAGAGGTGTTTATGTTACAATAAAAAGACACTTGATTTTCTGTCAGAAAAAAAATCTCTCCATAGAAGAGAAAGAATGTACCACCTCTTTAGTCTCAACTCAACAGTAAAGTGTGGCAACTGAGAAATAACTAATTGTCCTTTGAAGATGAGATTACCTCACATCAGGTCCCTAAATACAATCAATTCAAAAAGGAGAATGGAGATATGGAGATATTGCTAGTTACCCAGGGAGACTGTAGCTGATGTCAAGCTTGTGACCCTCGTCTTAGGACGTGAACTGAAGTCCATTTCTTAGTGTCGTTCTACCACTCTCACTCACGCTTCTCTCTGTCTCAGGTGGCTGAGCGGTTAGGGAAGCGGGCTAGTAATCTGAAGGTTGCCAGTTCGATTCCCGGCCGTGCAAAATGACGTTGTGTCCTTGGGCAAGGCACTTCACCCTACTTGCCTCGGGGGAATGTCCCTGTACTTACTGTAAGTCGCTCTGGATAAAAGCGTCTGCTAAATGACTAAATGTAAATGTAAATGTCTCCATCAGCACTCGTGTTTCCTCAGGTGAAGACCGCTCTGCTTCAGCGAGGACTCATTCCTCTTCTCGTCCAAATGTCTCTCCCTGGAACATTGGACACCAATCCCCCCCCCCCCCCCGCCCCCTCACGTTCTGTCCCTCATATCTCGTCTTCTCTCAGGCTTCAGTAAGAACATATAATCAAGGAGCTGGCCTCTTCTTTGTTTAGAGAGGAGGGGTAAACAAAGCTCTTTCCTTGAAAAACCATCAGCGGCCACATCGATATTGATTTCCTGGAAAGACACACTTATCTATATATTGCTCTCTATTACGGTTAACAGACAGGTTAGGGCCCCACTCTGAACAGGAGTAGATCGCCCCTGGAAAAAAGATGAAATTGGAACCTTGTGTCAATTTATTTTGTATTACTCCTCAATAGAGGGCAATAGGGGCCAATAGAGTTGATGGTAACCAAGGTTTGATTTCCAATATGTATTGCTTTTATATTGTTTTTATGGCTATTTACTATTTGGTCGTTGGCCTTTAACGGCCTGTAACGTTTTGTATTCGATAACATTAGTATGTGCTTTTGTTGTGTGTGGCCTGTAACTATCAATGCAAATCAACAGTAATTGTAACTCTTATTGAATATTGTGTAATAGAATACGTGAACCAAAATGAAATTAGAATAGTAGAAAGCAGAATAGTTGAGAGACAGAAGTAGAGAAGTAGAGAGAGCTGGGAGGTGTTGATGAAGAGGAGGAGGTGTTGATGAAGATGTCTTGACATCCACATCGCCATCTGTGAACGTCAAGATGAAGGAAAGCATAATCTCTCGCTCCTTCCTCTCTCTTTCTTGCTAACAGAGAGCAGAAAGTGGATCACTTGTGTTGGAGCTCTGTGCTGCAGTCCTGTCACATTTTAGCTTCAGCTGTTGGGAATTAAAACCAGCGGATCAAGGGATGAGGGAGGTAATCCACCTGAGAGAGACAGACAGGGAGAGGGAGATGGAGTGAGATACAGAAAGAATGAGAGACAGAGAAGAGGAGAGATGGTGTGAGATACAGAAAGAGAGAGGGAGAAAGAGAAATAATGGAAACTGGAGAGAGAAAGGCAGAAGGGTAGAGGGTGCAAATGAAGAGCACCAGAAACTTCGGGGATGAGTTGAAAGCTGGAGAAAAATCTAAATAAAGATACCCAACAAAATGTAGTTTTTTTTTCTTTTTTTCTTCCAGGAAATTAGCCCATCCCTCGTGTCAGTGGGGTGGACGCGGTTGGCCCATTGCGCCCGGCCTCGCCCTGTCTTCCTAAAAGCCCACAGATGAAGGGGCCTAAATAAAGCATTAGCTACCCACTCAAAGGCTTTGCTCTGATCCTTCAGGTCACTGTGTGGCTGCTGACCTGAAACAGTTGGGGCTGTTTTGCAGGGCTTTGGGCAAATTTAGAAGTGGGAGGAGGGGTTTAATACATGTATTTAGACATGAAGACATGCCCGAAGCACCGGGTTTCTCAGAGTGCATTGCTCACCTTTCTACTCTTGTGGTGGTGCCGTGTTGCGCGGGGCTTAAAAGGAACTTTGTGCTAAGCCAGCAACCTGGCGCCCTTATTTGCAGTGTCCTGCAACAATGGGACTTTAAGTGGCGATCAATGTAAAAGCGAACAGAAAGAAAGAAAAAGCTAACATTTTCGAGCACAGATGTACGCACGCAACACTAATCATGCGCATTACAGGAACTTGATACAGGAGGTGTAGTAAGCTACGTAAAACAATATATATAAACATTAATATTACTAATTTAAATATTATACATAATTGGGATTGTACTATGTATGTTTATTGCAATAAATTTGATACCGTAGAATGTCTCACAGTTGTGGAAATTATTTGCTCGTGTTTATGTAGCTGAATGAACTGCAGGAATGTTAACAGTATAGAAATTAATGATACGGACACTGCTGTTGCATAATGTTTTTTTTATGTAGAGTCCTGAAAACATTCATCTAAACATTTATCTACGCATTCGGTTGAGGTAATTTTCTCCACGGCGTCAGCGTTGTCATGACTGAGATAGTGCCTCTTCAGTTCAGCAGATGGCGCCGGTAGACAACAAACGTGTCTTTAGCCGGTCTCACCCTTCTCCACCAGCTCCTGCTCTCGAGTAAGACTAACCTCTATATTCCTCACTTTCACAGTTGGTCCACACATTTGAAATCATGAACATATAGTAGGCCTATATCGTGCTTGTGCTGACGGGTGTGTCATTTGTAAGGTCCATGAATTCATGAGTTTTAGCGTAACATACAAACAATGTTAAGGTCACGAGTTCAAGTCTAACATAAATGAGTGACTTGCACACATTTGATTTTAGTTTTTATTTTATGGGCGCGTGTAAAATATAGACCTACGATTAAAATGGAAAAACGCGGAACGCATCATAGAATAAAAAGATAATGCACACTACACTAACCCACACAATACTATGAAAAGTTGAGGGTAACGTGGCTGCCTATTGTAATAATCTGTTTCATGCTATAGCCAGAAGGTATTAACGCATGTTAGACGTTGCTCAAACGCACACTCAATCTTCAACGCGTTTGACCCCGTTTCTGCCATGTTTGGTAGGCCTACCATGTTTCATGTTTTCAACTAATTTAATGTACGAAATTAAATATATCATGTGTAATGGATTGATACCTTTAGTGACGTTGAATTGTCAATGTGTGATGTTACATAGGCCTGACGTGCCTTTACCATGGAAGAGGAAATAATTTAGAACCCCCATGCACAAACGATGAACTGTTATGAAAATTCCACCGAGGTTATTGTTCGTGACAGGTTTAGCCACGTCGCTCATCAGTCACTAACTTGGGACTCTGATTAGCAAATGCGACTAGGTCTAGAGCCAACACCGTTTCAACCAGCTGAAAAACTAGCTCTTCGTTGGCGCGGGTGGCCAGTACTGAGTGAGTTAAACCAATTCACCTCGGTTAACCTACACTCTCTCGTACATACATTCAATATTTTATGCTTGGATGAACACGATACAAAGTGATGCATCTAAGCGGCATGTTTGGCCGATCTCGGAAGCAAATCCGTGCAGAATTGTCTTTTGATTATGCAAAGCGACTGGCAGCTCTGCAGACTTGCAGTGGAAGCGTCACACCGATGGAAATATGAGAGTTTGTGTCATCCATGGCGCCATTTTTATCTTTTTATACTGACGGAGTATTACTGTAGTGGGAAAAGTGTCTAATAAGGAAATGGTAGGTTACACATAACCACCTTGACAGTATTCATATTGCCTACTATTGGGCCTAGATTTGTCATGCTAACTGTGATAGCCACCGCAGCTAGAAACAGTTGTTAAACCTTCACAGCCAGGAGTGTGAGTGTATTTTGTAGATTAGAAAAGATAGAAAAACGAGAAGGTCTTTCAGTTTTATGAGCGCACACGAGGAACGTGCAATATAACGTGGGTAATCATGGGTAGCTGATGAGCAGGCCTAACTGTTGACAGATCTTTGGATTCGTTTTCCTTGACTGATATCAGGAATTGCTATCCAGCTCAACCGTTAGAAAGACTTAAAACTTAACAAATTTTGATCATCCACATGTAACCTATCTGCACTTACCTTATCTGAAAAAATTCTTTAAATTTGTTGATAGGCTATCCTACAGAAGATATCGGAAAAGTGATTGGATTTTATTTATTTTAAAATGTATGCTTGTCATTTTGGCTATGGGTCATGTAGGCCTACAGATTTTATAATCAGCAAAGTATGTTTACATTTCCTCTTCATCTCGTACTTCCTGTGATAGTAGTCAATAACAAGCGTTGTGCTGTGTGATTGGCCAAAGTGAAGTCTGACCTGGTGCATTCTTAAGGAGCACATTACAGATTTGTTGTCATTGCCAATTAACTGTTGCAAAGTTATGTTGCTTTTAGATTGACATGTAAATTGTTTTTACATTGCGTTGTTAATTAGTAGTCCTTTTCAACAATACCAATGTATTTCGTTATGAAGACCATTGTTCGCTGTAATGAAGAGGAATGGCACTTGTAATGTAGCTCAACATTTCTCAAACACCATGGTAAGGTAAGACATGTTGTTTTAACTCCCACGCTGTGATGGCTTGACAATCTCAGTCGAAACCAGCAGGTGGAATTTGTGCTCTTTAAATTAAAACGGGTTATGTGGCATACTTAGAATGTCCTCGCATGCAACTTAACCAGTTTAGCACCTTGTAGAAAAACACAACACGAAAAACAAAAGTCTAAACTAGGTTTAACTCCCCTTTCTATTTTTTTTTTATCGCACACACAGACACACGTAAACACCTCTCAGAACATCTGTCTATTACCTGACCTAAATACCATTTACCGGATGAAATTTATGAGAGACGGATACATAAGAGAGAGGGATTAATAAAATGTGTAGCCTAACGCCAGGGTACACATGTTCGAGACCAAAATAAAAACTCACAACACCATAAGGAGAAGGACACTCGGTTTCATACGTTAAGATTCTCAGAAACAATGGTTTACATTGATACAGTGCAGATGCACAATAGCACAACAGACACCATTAATCAATACAGGTTATTTGAAGTCATTACAGTGTATTTTGACAATTGCATGTTTTATCTTATTATAATTTTTTATCTTAATATTAATGGGATTCTTTCAGTTCAGTTAAACTTCCAACAACAGTCTGGTCCTAAAAATGACGTTGCGAGACGTGTTCTTTAATGCAGTCTTTGGAAATTGATGGTAGCACACTCTCCGGTGTGGTCGGTGCTTTTGAGAGGTCGTTACAGGTGAGACTCAGGGTGAGACTCAGTTTCCCAGCATGCCACTCTTACAGGATGATCACATGACTCTTATTCCTCCAATGGTCTTTATTCAACTAAGCACAACTAAGACATTTTAGGATGCATTTTGTAACCTAGTTGTAATGTTAACCTGTCTATTCTTTCCTTGATATGCATTATATGAAAGAAAAACAAACCTAAGTCCTGAGAAAGTTGGGTTATACTTTACTTATATTAAGGTCTTCATATGGATTTATAACACCTTAATTTAACCATTTTACACCTTTGTGTCTGAGCGTATAATGTAATGAGCGTATAATATAATCTCCATGGCGAATTCATTCTGCATATATTGATACTTTTTCGAAGCCGTGACTTTTGAGGATTTTTGCACAAACTTTTATTTGGAAAATCTGCTTTAAACAACATGACGGTAACGTTATGAAAGTTGTTTTAAATGATACATCAACACACATGAAGGTGTAATGAATAGTTTCATAAAAGTGTCATGAAGACCCCCATGTGAAGACCCTCATTTCAAGTAAAGAGTCACCGAAAATATTGTGTTTACAGTGCAGGATAGGCCTACAGAAATACAGTCATTCATTCCCAACTGTATATAATCACCCACCAACACACAGCAGCAATCGAACAAAAGCCATACCTTTCACTCTCACACGCCACTGTCATAAAATAATAGAACATTTCAAAACCAGACGACAAACAGCAATGAGTAAAGACACTGACGAAACACTTACATGGTGTCAGTCCAACATTGAATCCACCCACCTTCATAAGTACCGATTAATTCTCTACGTATCAAGTAAACGAATAGCTGTAGTTCCTGTGTCTGGTCATTCAAACGTCCCTTCGCTCGTTCATATTCATAAATATGGCAAATAAAGTGGAGGAGGGGGGGCTTGGAAACGTACAGGCAAGGGGCTCATTGACTGCCTGTTGCCATGGTACCGCCTCTGTGCTCCTCGGTAGTGATGTGACAGAAGACACGTGCGTTGTTGCGTTAGCAGAATTCTCGCGCTCAAAGCACCGCAGCCTCCTTCCTGAAACAACTGCTTCACCGCCACCCCCTCCCTCCCTCGAACGACCCCCTGCTACCTCCCCCCCTCCTCCTCTTTGCTCGTCCATCAAACGACACTCTGCCCCCCCCCCCCCCTTGCCTCCCTCCCTCCCGTCATCGGTCTTCACCCCCCCTCCTCCCCTTCCAAGACCCTCGTCTTCCTCCCCACAGTGTTTACTGGGTCTTTCTGGCGGCAGCGGCTGCTTTGGTCTTGCTGAAGTAGGCCTCGATGAAGAACTGGACGAAGAGTATGAAGTAACTGAGGTACATGAGCGAGGACCACACGATGTTCTGCACGTGCGACGGACACTCCTGGCCTTGCTGCATCCAGGCGTACACCAGATAGTTGACCACGCAGCCCACCAGCATCTGCGTGATCTGGGTGATGGTTATGAACATGGCAAACTTGCGCGAGACCTTGAATCCGGCGGCTCGCAGGGCGTAGTAGGAGTACATGACCGCGTGGACCAGGTAGTTCATGGTCATGAACCAGCCGCCACCGGCCACCATGTCCTTGTAGGAATACCAGGAGTACAACAGCACCGTGATGTGGTGGTACCAGTGGAGGAAGATGAGCTTCTGCTTCCTCAGCACGATGAACATGGTGTCTCCTGGAGGGGGGAAGGAGGGAGGGGAGGGGAGGGAGGAGGAGAGGTTATAATGAGAGACATACACAGACAAATATTCCATTGCAAGAGACTGCTTGGATAACGATAAATTATGGTAAGTGTGGGGCCTGTGTTCATGTGTTTAAGTGTGTGTGTGTGTATGAGTGAGGGTGAGTGTGTATGAGTGAGTGTGTACACTGCTCCTAAACCTGTGTCCGTCACCCACGGCGACCGTGAGCAGCGCGGGGGCTAACTGTGGCCATGTTTGATTTGCAGGTGTCAGAGAGTCAGTCACGGACCAGCAGCCTCTGGAAGTCACCCAGCCAGAGCCCCCACCTCCCCTCCCCACTCCCCCAGACGGGGCACTCCTGCTCTGGGCTCGTACTCTGACCTGACAGGGTGTGGAGACCCAGTAACCGCAGAGCTGGGCAAACACAATAGGGCCACAAAAGGACCACAAGGGCAGAAAATGGATTCTCAGACACACACACAAAAAAAAACAGACATTGGGAAAGAGGCGAGGGCCAGTAAGCAGGGGCCCGGCCGGGGACGAGAGCAGACGAGTGCAGACGTCACAGGCCAGAGAAGACGGGGTAACGTGTCTGTCGTACTCTGTAACAGAGTGTGACATTTCTAATGTGACATCTCACGTCTCCAAAGGCATTTTAAGGGGATTATCTCAGACTTTGGGTAATGAGATTGCTGATCGGTATTGAGGTTTTAACTGTCTGTATTTTCGCATACGTTACAGGCTCATCACGTACGCTGCGTAATTATTTAATAGGTGTAGCTAACACGATGTTCCTGATACGCTTAGATGTTGCTATGGTTACAGGTAACCTCTCTTGAAAACGACACCACCCCCCACCCCCCCAGTTTGATAAAGGCAAACAAACAAACAAAAACAAAAATAACATCCGGTGTGTCTGATCTCCTTACCCAGTTCTGGTGCTTTACTGAGAACAAAAGCATACGCCCAGAACTTGCTGACCGGCCCGTTGTAGAAACTCTGGTCGCACACAGACTGCTTGAGCCCTTTGGTCATCAGGATGTACGTCATGTAGCTCCCTGTTCGTACGGCGCCAAATATACTGCAGCAAGACAGAGGCAGAAACACAGTCAGAACACCTGGACACAGGGACAAATATACTGCAGCAAGACAGAGGCAGAAACACAGTCAGAACACCTGGACACAGGGACAAATATACTGCAGCAAGACAGAGGCAGAAACACAGTCAGAACACCTGGACACAGGGACAAATATACTGCAGCAAGACAGAGGCAGAAACACAGTCAGAACACCTGGACACAGGGACAAATATACTGCAGCAAGACAGAGGCAGAAACACAGTCAGAACACCTGGACACAGGGACAAATATACTGCAGCAAGACAGAGGCAGAAACACAGTCAGAACACCTGGACACAGGGACAAATATACTGCAGCAAGACAGAGGCAGAAACACAGTCAGAACACCTGGACACAGGGACGGGGGACTGGACATGTTTCCATCAGCAGCACTGACTGCTGTGGATCAACTCTTAATCTTCACCGGTTCAAAACAGATTCCCAACGCTCCCGCTTTGATGCAGGCAGGACAAGGATATCTTGATTTGAGGGGTTTGAGGTCAGATCAGAATCATCTTAACTGGCCAAGTATGCGCACACATACAAGGAATCTGAAAACAAGCGCAACTAGACTGAGCAAATCGAGGTAAAAACAACCTTTAAAAAAAAAGTTGTGCACAATACAAACAAGTGCAAAATAAATACTGACTGGATGTGATGGTGTTTGTGTCTGTGCGAGGTGTTTACCTGAAGACAGCGAGGGTGAGAGACCAGAGCACCAGTGGCTTCCTCAGCTCAAACTTCTCTCTCTGCTTCATGACATGACGTCCACCGAGTATGCAGGCGGCGTAGAGCGCCGAGAACAGGAAGGACTTCTTCCTGTGAACACAGAACAGACCGAGGGGTTCACGTCACTGACGAGGGCTGTGTGGGGGGGTGGGGGGGGGGGGTGGAAGAAATTGGATTTCCTATGTGCTTCTGTTTATCACAATCGGTGGATCAGCCATTACCTTGTCATCTGAGGGGATTTAAACAAAAACTGAAATGAGGAAATATTGCTGACATTATTGATAGATGGTTGATATAATGTTAGACCTCGGAGCACAGTGGAACTTCAGTTTGCATCAACTTGATCCTCCCAGTTAAAACCTCTGATTCATCCTCTTTCCTTCTGGTATCAAAACTTTCTGCGTGCGTGTACGTGTGAGCACGTGTCATCATAATTACATTAAATTATCAGAGGCGACGGCCATGCAACCCCACGTGGAGTTCAGGACGCGATCTGGAACCCCACCTGGCCTTTCATCATCTACAAAATATTTGCAGCTCAGCATAAACAGGAAGTGGTCTGACTGGATGAACTGGATTCTGGGTAGGAGGAGGGGGGCTGAAAGTGGGGAGGGTGAACATGTTTCATCAATCACATTCCCAAAGAAGCAATTATAACAATGGAGAGTAAGTGGTGAATTCTAGGATTTCCAGATTACAACATTCATTCAGATGCTGATATTATCAGTTCTGCATCAGGTCAAAAATATAATTAAAATAAGAAATGAAAAAAAGAAATGGACTAAATGACTCTGTATATGCATGTTAATTAAACCCACCCCTTTACCCCAGATAAACGGTTGTGGTTGGCCCGGCACTTTTCATGTCGGTGGGAAATCAGTTTGAATGGGAGGGAGTCCAGAGCAAATAAACCATGACCTTGCAGATTGGTCTGGTTTCCAGGCTAGTCTAATGGATCATTTGCAGTAAACTACCCCTCTCTGAAAGATTTCACATGTTCGAGCATTTTCTGACATTTTATTCACTAGAAACCGTGAGAAAGCCAGACCCATATGTTAGCTAGATTCCCTGGAGTCTGGAAAACATAAATACATCAGTTTCACATCAGTTCTGCACCCTCAGCTCCATATGGTGAAACAGCACTATTTCTTGCTTTATTTCGCTGACTAGGTGGCTCAAGTAGAGTGTACTTTTTTGTGTGGAAAGGACAAACAGCAAAAAAAGGTGAATCATCGTCTTTATTTTGTCACAGTGTTCAAGGAGCTACTTTAGAACCATGTTATAGTGCCATCGATAGTATGATAGTACCATAAATGACTAGAGAAAAGGATTTTGCCCCCATAACAACATTAATATCTCCTCACAGCTTATGCAGAATGATGGAGCTGTTCTGTTTCTCTGTGTCAAGGTGTTAGGGGTCTTAATTAGACTTAGAAAATAGTAGAGTGTTATACTTTGCTGGAATAATTTCTTTGGTGGCATGACACTTTTCTACTTCCATACCATTAATGCTGTTCAAATGTCCTGAGAGGGCATCTTCGGTCGTTGACAAAGGACGTTCTTTGTCCCCTAGTGACAGAACATGCCATCCATCTGTGCTTGCTGCCGGCTTGTGAACTGATTTAAGCCACCTCCGTAGCACAAAGGACAAAGCAGTACAGTCAAAGTCAAAATAAGCTGCTTTCACACAACGACAACCGGGTTGGGAGGGCAGAATGACATCGTTGTTTGCCATGCTAAACAAGCAGAGGAGAAGAATGGAGACATGCAGCGCTGTAGGCTACCCAGCCAGGCAAAGACAAGCGGATTCCTGATGAGCAGCAATCCCAGAATTCCTCACACCCTATCTTCAGAGCTAAGAAGGTCAAAGGTCATGTCGATCAGTGGCCACAATAATGATTTCACATTGTTTAGCCCAACAACAGTGGATACAAATAGTCAGAAATCAACTAAGGGTCAGAGTACATGATTATTAATCCTACTCGAACATAAAATAATGATAGTTTGCTACTCCCTGTTGGGTTACGGACACAGAGGAGCACCGTAGATTATCTGCCATAATTCATGATGAGTGGCCGACCAAAGAGGACCAAACGCCTCTCTACGGTCAAAGCAAACCTGGGGCACGGTCAACGCTGACAGACCCAGCGGAGGGCTGCCTTTGCAGAGCCAGCTGTGGGCTACTCTCGGCTTCCAGTAGCAGGAATGCATTTGACACGTCAGTGTCAATTCACATCATCTCTCCGCTCTTTCCAGTATCTTCACTGTGGCGAGAGGATTAAGAGTCGGAGGTTCAGCTGGAGTAGCGGCTGTTTCTGTTCCTCAAGCTTTACCACGTTCAGCATGGTAGATGCTGTATAACTGTACACCAACAGGACTTCCACTAGACTAACAACCATAAGTTTTCACAGGTTTGTAGAAAGACTCTGCGGCTCCTTCTGTCCAAACATCCATGGTGACTTTCAGTAGACGTTGTCCCTGGCCATAGATCAAGTATGGCCTCATTTGTGTAGTAGATTCAGTATAAATGGGTCAAATCAAGGGCATAGACACTTTAAAAATACCTTAGTAAAACCATGGTTCCTGGTGTGAAAAATGCATAAGATGAATCGTCTTGGATCACTGACATCACAGTGACACAATCCTTAAAATATCCATTCAGGAGAACTGAGTCTACCTGCCATCGGGATTGTGCATCTCATTAGCAGCAACCTAAATGTGTTAGTCTGGATTTGTTGACAGTTGTTTCTTTTGTTCGCAGTATTCAAATGTTTTTGTTTTTTTACTCCCCATAGACAGTAAGGAAACGAAAAGCTATTTGAGACAGGATATATTTAGATGATTACTTTCTTTGCAGTCAAGCGGTCTCCCAAGTTTAATTTGGAAAACAAACAGGAAAGACTGAAGCTGGGCACTGTGACATCATCCTGTTTCATGACTGGCAGGACTGAAAGGGGCAGAGCAAGAGAGACATTTCTGTGTAACAGAGCTGATACAGCATCAATACTGTAGGTTAAAGCTGCTGTTTGTAATGCAGTTGACAGATTCAGCAAATACTTCCTCCTCCCCGCCTTCTAAGTCTCCCAGTTGTGATTTGCTCCAAAAACAAATCTGCACATTTTGCACAACCCAACTGAAAATTCCAATTTAAAAAGCCAGAAAAGGTGATTCCTGCTGTGGACAGTACACACAAAAGGAACCAGACAACTCAAGTACTAAGAGAGGTTCTACTTTGCCGGTTTGCGGGCACCAATAGCCTTCCTGTCAGCTCTCATGCTAGTGCTTATCTGGGGTGAGACTCTGGGCAGGGAACGAAGAGTCAGGGCTAAAACTACAGGGATGAAGCTAAGCAAACACCAGAGCTGATCTAATGCTTGGTGATTGGGCGAGCGAGCCCGTGTCTGGGTTTCCCCTCTCTGTAATGTGTCTGCATCGTGCATCAGGCCATCCTGCCAAACACTGTGAGCTGGGTCCACGTTTAAAAGGACATGATTTATAATCAAGGCAGGGAGACTGGGGAATATGAGCCTGTTACTGTAAAACAACCTACTCTTTACCTGCGTGAAAAGAATACTGCTAAAGTTAAGGCTAACCCTACTATTAACACTACCCTTCCTTACCTTAAACCTTACAGATGAGATACAATAGTCCTAACACTATCTTACCACAGTCCGAACCCTAACCATATCTCTACCTCAACCCTAACCCTACCATGTCCCTCCCGAGCCCTCATTCAGCCGTAACCCTCAGCCTGGTCGTTCATCACAGACGAGGAGACAACCTTTACTGAAGCTCCTCATGAAGGGGGACACTCCTGCAGTCCTCTCTGTGAGGAGGAGGTGCTGAGGACCTTCCAGTGGGTGAGGGAACCACTTAGTGGCAGCATTAGAGGCTGATCCCCCTGCCCTGCCCTGCCCCTCCCCCACTGTCTGTGCTGGATAAAGCTGCTGGCTAACCTGCTGTGTAACTTGGATCTCTATTAGTTGGAGCAGGAGACTTCACCCATTACGTAACCCTGACTTTGTAGTGTGAGGATGAGGCTATGTGTGTGTGTGCATTAGTGTGCTTGCATCTATGTATGTGTGCTTGTGTGTGTGTGTGTACTTGTATCCATGTGTGTGCTTGTGTCCGTGTGTGCTTGTGTCTGTGTGTGTGTTTGTGTGTGTGCTTGTGTCTGTGTGTGTGTCCTTGTGTGCTTGTGTCTGTGTATGTGTTTGTGTGTGTGCTTGTGTCTGTGTGTGTGTGCTTGTGTCTGTGTGTGTGTGTCCGTGTGTGTCTGGAGCTGCCCTGGGTTTAGGGTGAGCGGTTTTGTCCCCTGGTGCTTCGGTGCGGCCAGGAGACTACACAGTTACACACAGCAGGGTCCACTTACTCTCAGAGTAACCTGCTACACCGACCAAACTTTAGACTGGGGAGGAAACTACTAGACGAGGGGGAGATATAAATAAGATAAGAAGGGAGTCAGGTGGCTGAGCGGTTAGGGAATCGGGCTGGTAATCTGAAGGTTGCCAGTTCGATTCCCGGCCGTGCAAAATGACGTTGTGTCCTTGGGCAAGGCACTTCACCCTACTTGCCTCGGGGGAATGTCCCTGTACTTACTGTAAGTCACTCTGGATAAGAGCGTCTGCTAAATGACTAAATGTAAATGTAAGATATAAATAAGACACAGCCTCCGGAAGGACCAGCCTTAAGTCCAATACAGTAGTTTACATTAGTATACATTGGTTAATAAAAAGATATATTAGTAGCTAACATATATACATTTTCATCATTCAATTTAAAACGTACTATAGATGGACCATAGAACACAATTTTGCATACAACTGATTGATGTAGGCTAAGAGCCTCTTGAGATATACATTTAGAGATGCAGAGAGAGGCTATAAATTGCAGTGTATGTCATGAAGGTACGTTCTAATAAGTTCCCAGTCCTTAAGTGACATGAAACGTGAAATAATATCTTGACACTATTGCACCCAATGTTCTTTTTCCTATGCATGTTTAACATCCCTGGCTGTGCTGTGCCAGTCAAGATAAGATCCAACACATTGGCATTTTAAAAGAGAGTTTGCTCCTGTAATACCTTGACTCCAAGCTACATCCCAGTGCTGGAGCATTTAATTGCAGTTCAAGGGGTTGCAGGTTCAAATCCCCTTATGTACGTCTCTTCGGATGAAAGCGTCTGCTAAATAATATTAATGTTTATTACGTTAATCGTGCCAGAGAAGCAGGGCAACTCGACAGCCAGAATGAGTGTCGCTCCAGGTGGAAGCAGTCTGGATCACTACTATCACAATCACCACTTCCTGTACATCTCCAAAAGGCAGCATGGAGATCCATCACTGCAAAAAGTGTACATCACGAGGGCCGACTTGGCCCAGTGGAACCTTCAGAGTTACGGGGAAGATTCGAACCTTTTTCGGATAGCTACAACAAGAGTGTTGATATTTTACAACAGAGGGAACAGCTGTATGGAAACACGTGGTTGAAAAGGTCTAACAGTGTATCAACATTGTTATTAAATGCAAACACAGGATGCCTGTGTGTGTGACCCACATCCCTGGTAAGACAGACAGCAGGCTGTAGCTGGCAGGGAAACAAAGCCGTGGAACAGAGGAGGAGGACTGGAGCTGTAATGGGACACTGGAGAAGACAAGAGTCATCTTACTGTGTGAGCCGTCTACTCTCCGGATGAGGACAGGGATCGATAGTAATAACAACAATAATATGGAGTCAGATGGCTGAGCGGTTAGGGAATCGCTATTAATCAGAAGATTGACGGTTTGATTCCCAGCCGTGCAAATTACGTTGTGTCCTTGGGCCCTACTTGCCTCGGGGGGAATGTCCCTGTACTTACTGTAAGTCGCTCTGGATAAGAGCGTCTGCTAAATGACTAAATGTAAATGTAATATGCGTTTCAACGTAGTATCCACTGTCACAAGAAAACCCCAGCCGTGGAACTGCATGAGTTGTCTGGGATCTTTTGCAGAACGAAAGACAGTGACCCACAAGTCTCGTGTATCAGTGGGCGGTCTTGTTGAGGTGTAACAGAATCAAAGCAACCACCTTGACCCTGTGCCATGGTGATGCCACTGGAAACAGAGCATGACTCAGCAGGTTAAGTATTTGTATCTTTGTGGCGGGAGGCCAGAAAGTTGTCTGGGACACCGAGACCCAATCTTACTTCAATGCAAAGGCAGCTAGCCAGTAGCATAAACTGTAATGGGTACACAATAACATGCCCTAGTTGTATATTAAGATTTGCATGCCCTCGGGTGTGTGTATACACACACACACACACTTAAAAAACGTTCCCGATGTCTCTAGTGTCACCTTCCTTAGGGTCTGGGGACAAGACAGGGAGTTGGCTCCTTGGGACGATGATGTAGGTTACGATGACGTTGCTGTGAGCATCGCCTATTCCCTAATCAAGCATCTCCTTCATTATGCTTTTTGTAATGGGTGCATAAGGGCCACTATATGATTTACTATATGGAAAATAAAGAGCTTTACGGTACAATGTTGACCGGTTTCATGGTTTTGCCTGGAGCCACCAGTGAAAAAAACACCAGTGGTGCAACCCCAGCTTGTAACACTCACCTCAAAGCAAGAGCGTACCTTGGGAAGCAAATTATTATTATTTTTTGGTAAACACACTGGTCCCTCGCTTGAGGCCATAGCTACAATCTACACAATATTCATCCTCGAGTCTCGACAGGCTAGAACCGATTTACCAAAGAAACACTGACTGAAGTCGGTAAACCACATCACAGTTGGTTTATTTAGAAAAAGGACAAAACATCTAAATTATTTCAACTATGGTACTAACACTTCTAAAGATCTCTGCATTAAAAGCCTGTTAGAAAATAGGTGGTTGCCATGATGTTGTTTCAATCGTTACTTCTCAACCCAGTACAGTTTATCACCTGACTTCAGTGTCTTCAGGTTTGTCCTTTGTTCAACTCAGATGCACTTTTCTGTCTCTATTTGAGGGCAACTGACAGCTACAGAGGCAATCGCTCACTGAAATGAATTCCACAATACACGACACAGTTTGACTCACAAAAATTTGTGGACAAACACGTTGTCTTGTGTGGTAAAAACTATGTCAAAGATGTATAAATTGAAGAAAGTAAGCTGACTTTGGTCCACGGTTCAAAAATACATACAAATATGTGTACAATTATTTCTTCTTGATATTTGGTATTTAAAACATGCCTTACTCGTCTATCTTGATTCAAATGCACTCAGTGATCAATTACTTTAGAGTAAATCTTTAAATTGCCTAAATTATTAGTTCAAAACAAGGAAAAATGAACTTGTGGTGGTAATTCCTCCCTTTAAAGGCGTGAGTTGCGTCTAACATTCCACGCTGCCAAGGCGAGTCCACGGCACAGGTCAACTGCACTGTGATTGGCTAAAGCTCTGTCAGCAGACATCATAAGATAAATTTGATTGGTCAGTGGTCAGTACCAAGATATGGACAGCTCCCGCAAAAAGCTTCCACGCGGTCCAGCGCGTCAAAAGATAAAAAGTATGGTTGGTTAACACGAAACAACATTCTACTAGAGATAGGTATCGCTCAGTGGTCGAGCATTTGACCGCAGATAAAGACGTTGCTCTCAATATTCCTGTTTGTCGCTTTGCATAAAATCGCCTGCTATAGGCTATACATGGATAATTAACCTACTTTAAGTTCAAGTTCTTTCCTACAGGACAATTGAGAACCCCATTATTTAATGTAGATATATGGTGGACAGTGATTATACTGTCCAAAAGAAATTAGTCCAAAAAGCACGTTTCATCTTCTCAATCTCTTGACAAAGAGATGGGTGTTACAAAACCACCGTTGTAGGCCATCACTGACAGACGTTGTTTATCATCAGTAGAATAAATAAAAGAGTCGATGGTCAGTGTCTTAGGCCTATGCTTGTCGTGATGACAAACTTAGTTTAAGTAACGAAGTCACCGTTTTAAGCAGTTTCCGGAAACTATAAAGTGACAACCTCTCTAAGCTACGGCTGATGATAATAAGGACATTGACAGATAGCGACCGACTTGGTAAGTTTTTCATTTTGTCATCGTGGTTTATCTCGGAAGACGTCTGTGACTATTTACGGCAGGTTTTGTGTGGCCTTAATGACTTCTTGGAACACAACAGACGATTGACAAGATGCACACCAATGGTTGTCAGTGCCTGCCAATGTTCCGCTTCATTCATAACAGTAACCATACGGCCCTGTGGGCATAGATGAACGCAAGAAATTCTCTCGTCATCACGGAGACATATAACTGTTGACAAGCCTATCCTCCAACACCACCTTGATGATCTGACAATCAGTTATGCCAAAGATAAACTCACATCTTTGAAACCTGTAGGGCATATTTTCCTGATTAACTGAGAACCACCCTATCATGTTAAACCGAATGGATTAAAAGAACAAGATGTAGGCTAACAATAAAATGCATTGCTCAATCGGCTAACCAAGGGACACTTCCTTGCTTCATTGT
The DNA here is from genome assembly GCF_963692335.1 of Osmerus eperlanus. NCBI lineage: Eukaryota > Metazoa > Chordata > Actinopteri > Osmeriformes > Osmeridae > Osmerus > Osmerus eperlanus. The sequence goes on from NC_085030.1 coordinate 16,532,239, forward strand.
AACTACTGCATGGGTAGTTTTATTCGGATGAGCACAGCCTCGTATTTGCGGATGACAAGAGAACAGTAGGTTATCTTGCATGTAAGAAGGGATTGTATTAGGATCCGGGCTGAATTCATGCAGCTTTGATGAAGCCTCATTGATTTCTATTTTTAATTCAGATGCTCTTACCTGACTTTTATTTCCGGGAACATGAAGCAAATGTATTGTTCGAACTACATATATCCGTAACTTACATTAACAGTAGGATCATTCATATCTTTATTGGACGTACCAGTTTTCTTGCATCCATCGGATGGCTTCGTCCTCGTTGAACTGTCTCTCAAATTCATACTCTTGCAAAGCCAGCACCGACATGTTAGCTGCGTGCTTTCCTGTAAACTAATACAAAATAATATTCTAATGAGGTGATTTTTTTTAACTCGGTTCCGCTTTGTCTCAGCTACACCCCTTGTCTCGCATTGCTCTTGTAGCTGTCAGTAGCTCGCAATTATACGCGAACGCCCGGCTATATGGCTTCCAACTCGAGCCGGTTGCTATACACACGCCCTCTCCGTTTAGGAGGTGGTTTCAGGGTCCTAAAGCTTTCAGATCCAGTAATTTCTGGTTTGTGTTGCAAGCAGGGATGTTTAAATACTGGGTGACCAAACACACAGATTTAGAAAAAGCAGGGATCTGGAATTTGATCGAGTGCGAAGATTATTTGCTGTCGCTTCATTTCTTGGCAAGACACAATACAGCCCTGCCCTGAAATGCACCCCCCGTGTAATTTCTGTTCTGTATATCCCTGCATCAAATTATTTTTACTCTACATTGAGGGGACTAGTATGAGTAACCAGAGTAAGTTTCATGCATGTGGCACTTTCCTAGTCAGAGTTAGCAGGGGGTGCATTTCTTGGCAAGACACAATACAGCCCAGCCCTGAAATGTACCCCCCATGTAATTTCAGTTCTGTATATCCCAGAATCAAATGATTTTTACTCTACATTGAGGGGACTAGTATGAGTAACCAGAGTAAGTTTCATGCATGTGGCCCTTTCCTAGTCAGAGTTAGCAGGGGGTGCATTTCTTGGCTAGACACAATACAGCCCGGCCCTGAAATGCACCCCCTGCTAACCAGTGTGAACATTTACTTTGATGTCGATACATGGAGGCTTTAGTACTTGTCTTTTGTAGGCTTTAGGCATGTGAACCTTTGGTCCGTTTTCAGGACGGCTGATATTCTGGATCAGAAGGCTGTTGTTTTCGACCTGTCGAAGTAGCCTACACGACACCTAGTTGTAAATAATGTGTTTCCCAGTATTGTTCAGAAGCTAGTTTTGTGTTAAAGTGATAGGACGTTGCCTCATCAGAACTTGCTCAGGTAGTTTTACCTTGCCACTAGATATGTTGGATGTGTGAGCTCTGTCATAACCATATCGACCTTTCACCTAGATACTGGAGTAAAAAGTGCTCTCACTAGATTTGGCCTGAAACTTTTCAGCTCCGCCCTTCAGCTAACACCCCATAGTCATTAATGACACGTTGTGGACACGTCTGATTGGTTTATGGCCTGCTAATAACATCGGCGGACCTGCCAATCAAAAAACTAGCATAATAAAATCAATTACAGAACCATTTAACCTTTGACTGATAGTGTAATCCTGTACCCTATGCATCCCTATTTCCCAGCCACCTGGTGGGTTTGTAATCTTGTCCTTGAATGACAGAAGAAATGTCATGCGAATGCCAATGCATGTGGTTTGATACCTGTTATGATGACACCATGTTTGATTATTACAAAACTTGTTCTTTTGATTGTGGATGAGGACAGACATTGGCTCATATCTAGGCAGTTGTGATACCTATTGCAGTATGTTGGCCAGACACCCAGACCAACAGACTAAAAGATAAGTCACAGTGAGACACATACATACATAAAGATACAGACAGACAGACACTTTGACAAACATGCTGGCTGGCACACACACACACACACACACACTGTGGGCACAGTGAAAGACACGGCCAAAAGAGGGAACAAGGGAGAAATATAATTTGGGGACACATTATGCTTCATTATACTACCCTCCCCCCCTCTCTACCTCCTCCTCTCTCCCCCCCTACTCTCCCCCTCTCTCTCCCCCTCTCTCCCACCTCTCCCCCTCTCTCTCCCCCTCTCTCTCCCATCTCTCCCCCCTCCCTCTCTCTCCCCCTCTCTCTCCCAGAGATAAATCAATGCTCAAAGCAACATTTTCAGTTGAAAATAATCCATGCAAGGTTATACTTCACTAATCCAATATCTATCTTGTTTTATAATTTGAAAATGTTGTTATAAGAGTATTTGCAATGCATTTGCATTCATGGAATGGATGCAGTTATTCCCTTTTGATGGAGATACTAAAGAGTAGAGACTTCCTTCACCTTACACCCTTTGAACAACAGGCCAGACATCACACATCACCATGAGTGCAACTTGCAGGGGTGGGGTGATTGTTGCTGTCACCATAGGATTGCTAATTGAGTTACAGCAAAGTGTGCATTTCACTGATACTAATCTGAACGGCATTAGTGTAAAACTAGCAGTAATTGTGGACTCTTCCAAACTATTTCCAACTCCAGGGGAGTAGGCTAGGCTACTACGAGATGATTTTGCGAGAGATGAGACGGAGGGTAGGCTACCGTCCATTTGGTGTTCTCCGTTTAATGAAATTGGCGTCAGGCACCATGATTGGTCCAGATAACGCTTTTGAGTTTTCTCGGCGATGCGAGTTTACTCGTCGCGTTGTAGTTATTATGTTGCCTAGTTGCCGTAGCGATGTTTTGCGAGCCACTTCCGTAGTCCAATTGATGTGCTCTTGTGCAGCGCCACCTGGCGAGATTTACCGATAACTGAACCATCAAACAACACAAAACGGCTTTTCAGCTCGCCAGTGTCGACGCACTGACCCAAACATATTGGATTGCAAATATTCACCTTTATATTAGCTATAATAAGCTATCTTCCTTTGCAAAATAATTTTCCTTTCAGTAAACACAAGTCCGAGTCATATAAGACATATAATACTCGATATGTGTGTGACATTTTCAATCCGTCTCTGATGTGTGAGTGAACAAGGTGATGGGTCACGATCATTTCTAGTCATTGCTTCAATCATAGGACACCAGGTGCTGTCACAGCGTTGTGGTTTGGGAAGTGGAAATATAATGTACCGGTTTATGAAGGATAAAATACATTTTCCGACTCATTAACCCTAGATAAACCACATACATTTCAAATATTTAGGTCATGTCAGATCAGGCAGGCAGAGATGGGAAGTAACGAAGTACAAATACTTAGTTACTGTACTTGAGTAGATTATTCTGGTATCAGTAGGCCTACTTAACTATTTATTTTTCTTAACTTTTTACTTTTGCTTCTTAGCCTATAGTATTTTTGTGTTAATGTATTATTTTGATGTGAGGTCCAGTTACCAGTGTGACACTAAAACAGGTAGTCGTAATGTCTACTTTTTACTTAAACAGGTTATATGTCAGAGCCCATACTTCTTTACTTTTGTGAATATGAATAGTCAGTGCTTCAACTTTTACCAGTCTTTTTAAACATGAGTATCTGTACTTGAAGGATGTGTGTACTTTTGCCATCTCTGGAAGCAGGCTATTCTTTGTATGACTGTAGCATCGAGAACTGCAGGTGTAACATGTAGAGAGGTTACAGAAATTACAAAGTAAACATCTGACTTGAATTTGGGATATACAGTGACTTTTTATCTTGTGATGACCCACTTCATTGTTGTAATTGGTTTGATTAGTTTTGCTGCCCTCTTGTGGCGAGAAGTGAACCACCAACTAAATATCCTGAGGAGGACTAATTAGTTGACTACATTGATCAGAACATTACATTAGTGACTTCTTCAAGATCATACCATTGATCATACATACAGGAAATAGCTCTGACTGAAAACTCTGCTCCTCCCTCTGAAACAAATTATGACAAGGTCAAAAGGTCAACCATTGTGACCGTCCCTCGTCACAGTTCAACGAATCAGGAACTACCGCTTGATGACGTCACAATGCTCAGCTCAGATCCAATCGACTCGTTTGTTATGCTTCTGAATACCTCAACCTTCTGTCACGTGAAACAAAGACCATAGACATGACTGACACAAACATCAGCTTGATGAGGAGCTGTGTGTTCCAGGGAATCCGTATCTCCTGCAGCGAACCCAAGACCTTTATCTGCAGCAGGCTGTCACATCAGTGTCCCATTCCATCCTCTGTGTGTGTGTGTGTGTGTGTGTTTGAGTATATATGTGTGTGTGCATGTGTGTGTGTGTGTGTGTCTTGTTTTACCGTTCCATCCATTTCATTAATGATGGTGAGACGTCTTCCAGCCAGGATTACGGCTGCGATCCCCGTCGCTCTCCCTGTCGCTCTCCCCGCGTGCCCGGTAATGAGGGGAGGGTTCGGGGGTGTCTGGAAAGGGAGCGGGCGACAGATTGCTTTCCAGAGTTTATTAGACTGAGAGCGCATTTGGACATGTCTGCCTTATTAAAGATTAAAACTGGCTGAAGGAAAGCAGGTGAGCGTCGGGTGGTTGTACAGACATGCAAGCCAGTGCGAGGCACATTTACAGGCTTGTAATCTCCACCTGCACAGCCCCCCCCCTCCCCCCATGTGCTGTGTCTCATAAACATGAGCAATTTCACAGCAAACAATTGAGAGGACTCGTCTATGCTCAGGGCCTTGGCCCATAGCTGATGGGTTTACATTCATGTGGAGGAGATATAAACCTGCAGAAGGCCTGGTGTCACAGGGTATGGTTGTCTGAACTCGGAACACCGGCCATTCAGAACCTGACACGTGGGACCAATCAGGAACGACCCTTTTTGATGATGTCATGCTGTTCAGGTCATTTCCAATGGACTCAATTGTTACAAACCTGTTTGATGATGTCATAATGTTCCTTTCATTCCCAATTGACTCCGTTGTTACGAATCTGTTTGATGATGTCGTAAGGACATTTTTCCTCCCAATTGAATACATTTATGCTTCTGAATGTCAGTCTTCTATATAACACAAAGGATATCACATTTACTGTCATCATAATGTGAACAAGTTGCCTGGTTCTTGCTTTGTAGATTACAGTCGTATTTAATCATTTAATGTAACATACATAATTTACAATATATAATATACATAATTCATACTCATTTAATGTAATATGTCAACACTGAAATTTGAGAGATTGATTTAAAGCCGTCATGTGAATCATCTTGCTAATTAAGATTTTCATCAATCACAGACTTGATCCGAACAAACATGTTTTTATTGGAATAAGACTCAACACAATTCAGACAATGTTTTGCTTTTAAGTATTATTATCAACTTAGAAAAACGTTTTCCTTTGACCTGAAAATACATTCATCACATATTGCAACAACGGCATTTCATCACTGGATGCTACTTTGAGATATTATCCTATATGCCCTAATTTAGACAGCAGATTGGTTGCCTGCTCGGCTTCCCCGGTAGAGAGAAGAGATCCTGGTGGCTTCCTCCACCACCTCCCCTGTGGTCGTCCAGATCCTGTGGAGATCAGGAATAGAGGGGATATTTCAACAGATCAATACACCTTAGTGGATTTCCTATATTAACCCTCTGAGATTCTACCATCTGTGACATATATAGGCTGAGCATATAAGTCACTTCTGGGTGGGCTTCTATCCAATAAGTCGCTTCCTACCCTGTGTCCTTTAGTCTCTGGGCTGAGATATGGCTTCTTTGTCTAGGAATGGTTTCCACTATATTGCTTATACTACGGTTGGTAATTCACTTTTATATCCCTGAGGGCAAGTCAGACAGGATCGTGTGAAGGAGTCAGGATTCTAGATGTGAACTAGACCACGGGTCTCATGTGCATTATAGGTCTGGTATACAAACTGCCTGGGATCTAATTCATTTTTAAATTCACAAGAGGACTAAACGTGTGTCTAATGACAAGCTGCAACTCTCAAACCAGCCTCTAGGGGGCACTGTGAAGCATGTCAGAGCACAGCAAGGATGTCATGATCTTCGACAAAGATTGATTGTATTACGTATGTTGCTGTAGTTTTTTATTTTATTTTTATGTGTCGATGCAAAACCCTAAAAGATGCTAGCCCTGATGTGAGATGCAGTGCTTGGGGAAGTCTGTTTTCCCTGTGTATCAGTGACAGGCTGTCAGAAAGGAACAGAGTTAAATGTCAATAAAGATCTTCCAGCAGTTGACAGCAGAAAAGAAAACATTCTAGGACGCCACAGACAGTGTAAACTGCAGACAGTGAGACGGCAGTCAGTGTAAACTAAAGGTGTCTGAACATGATTCGTCACATCATGGGCTGAGCTTTGGTCTGATTGGGTTAACATGAAAAGACATGTTAAATATTTTTGGGTTGGTGTAAATGGATCAGAGTTTTGGATGACTCATAATCCTCACAAATATGGAAGTATGGATCTGGCCTTTGATTGTAACTGCGTAATTAGGAAGTTGTCATATAAATGTATTGGCACGTCCCTGTCAGAGATGAGGTAAGGAAGTTCTGTTTAGATATTGTTACACTAGTTACGTTTTACGGTCATGCAGAAGCTGGCATGAATGACAGACTCGTGTGAACGTTATTCTTTTCTGTGAGCTTTTCTGTAATGCTGTCTTATGAATGTACCCATAAGAACTTAAGCGATGAGTTACTGCATAGACCTTGTGCTCAAAGCAACAAACCTCAATTGAACCCTTAACATGAGACACATCTAATTAACATGTTTATTAATTCGATTTATGGAATTATCTTTTTTGTTTGGCTATTGCAGGAATATTAATTATTTCGTGCAAATCCTTTGGACACACTCAACGGTAGAACTAGCGTGCCTGGAGTGTAGAAATTGATTTGAACTGAAAACATCTAAGATGTGTGTTTTCTCGGCCTGCTTTCATTTGACTTCAAAGACCAGGAAGTGTGTGAGTCATGAAGTTTCCTCTCTGTTATCTGTTTTCACACGCACCGCATCGCCACCACCACAAACGTGCTGCTTGCGGTAGAGGGAGCTGCACACACACACGCATGAACACATGCACATACACACTCTCACTTATGAGCACACACATACAGTACCCTCACACACACACACACACACACAAACACACACACACATGAACATATGCACATACACACTCTCACTTATGAGCACACACATACAGTACACTCACACACACACTTACTCACACATACACACAACTCATTAGCACACACACACACACGCACACACTTACATAACCATCAATGGCCTGAGAAGAATACATCAATAGAATGTTTGCATTATCTATGATTTGCATTATCTATGACATATATCTAGAATTTGGACCAATCAGTCAAAAGAAAAACGTTAAGCAGGTTGTGGTGCTGATGTGGAAGGTGACTCATATCACATTTCTGTGTATAAAAGTAGTTGTACTCAACAACAAGAAAACTTACTGTGATTTAACCTCCCCGTTAACTGAGACAGAACATAATCAATTCCTGAAATTTGGTTGAAAATAGTATTTTGCCTGAGGAATCTGTGTAGGAGTGTAGGAGTACGTCTTGTTAAGGGGTGTGTGTGCGTGTGTGTGTCTGGGGGGGGGGGGTCTCCAGCTGTAGGTGAGGGTGAGAATGTGTGAGGTCAGCCCATGTAACCTCATGCTGCAGCCCCTGTGCTGTGATTGGTCCATGGCCAAACCCCCCACTGACCACAAGAGGTATGGTAAAACTCAGCAGAGGATGAACCGTGTTTGTTATCCACTGCAACACCTTCTACACTTCTTTTGCCTCCGTGTTGATCCGTGATATTTAACCAGCAATCCCTTTTTTTTCAGAAATGATAACAGTTTCTCCATCCAGTTTTTTTTAATGAAACTATCTGACGTTTTTTCCACAACTTTTCAGTTTTCAAATTGTAGCCTATTGATGCCAAAGACATAACCAACCATCAGCTTTCCATGTTTTAACATTTAAACGGTGCAACAGCTGCACTTATCAAGGGAACCCGCTTGGCCTACAATAATCTGATATAGAGCAATGCGTAATTTAGCCTAAACAGAACTAACAAAATTGCACTTTGCTACCATCATCACGGAACAAATAATTGCAATGGTGGCATTGATTATGACATTATTTCAACACTTAATTTGTTTACATTGAATTTCAACTCACAAAAACCCAACCCCGCGTGTATTCCGCCCACTTGCTAATTTTCTTGTTTCACGTGAGCCAAGCAAATACATTTTCAATTCAATGTAGCATTATACGCCATTTTCCTAGTTTGGAAATGTTGTTACATACACATTGTAAATTGTAGGTTTAATAAATAAAAAATAAAATGTTTGTTGGTCATAATATGGGGACAATACAATCTCCATTCAATTAAAATGCAAGATCCATAACTGCATTGTCTAGTGGAGACCTATGTACCAAAACAGATCATCTGTTGGGTTTAATTATTATAAGACAGTTTATGTAGCGTAATACGATGCGGAAATGTGGTTTGAAATCATACAACCAAGGGTAGAACAAAATAGATTCCACCACTAAACCGTCTCACGTTTGGCGCATCATGACAGGAATATTGATTCCGTATTAATTATCCTAGTGAGAAGTTAGACACTCTCGCTTTTGTCACGCTTTTTTTTAAATAGTGTAATATAATAATTAAGAACAATTATTAATGAAGCAAAAAGAAAATAGGGAATCAAGTTATTTTCAATATGTTCTAGTCGATGGCATCTAGAAGTCTAGTTATTTATTATGAATATTTTGATAAGGTTGATAACAAAAGTTATGCAAATAGGAAGGAGATGATAGTAGTTTAAGGATTATTGTGAGATGAGCTCTTGGAATAACACAGGCTTCCAATAACACGAATTCAGTTTACTCTTGGATGAATGTGCACCTCGCGAGGGACAGACTTTTCACCTCAAGGCAAGACAAATCAACTGAGGCCCTTCACAGTTATCTAGAGCTTCTAGCATGGGCCTATACCATGTGAATTTACAGGAGGCAGGGGCTATTAGTGTCATTTTATTTACGAATAATGTAGGCTAATATGGAAAAAGTCATCAAGAACAATACAGTTTGTACTATACATTGACCAAATGAAACTTCAAGCGCTGTAGTAAAAATGTAGGTCACAAAAATTATTATTATTATTATTTAAAATATTTTTATTGAACTTTTAAATGTATTTCTTACTTTGTTGCAGGCAGTCGATACAGGAGGGGAGCTGTAGTCTGACGTCTTGAGCGGTTTCTTGGCGAATGAGACAGAAAACTTGACTCTCTTCTGGTCGTCAGCCCCCAGATGTTGATTGGGATGTGTATTGAGTCGCAGACTACGTATTCTCCCTCCTGTCAGAACCCATACCCGTCAGCCTATTATTGCTTCAAGTTACCAGGGGCTGAAATTTATAATTTACGTCCTTTTCATTTTTGTGAAAAACTTGTAATGTGTTCTTGCTGAAAATACTTGCAATACATTTCCGGGGTGTCCTCCAATTCTCATTTAGGTTCATGATCCTGCTCGTTGGAAACCACAAGGATCCATAGTATTTATTTGTATAAAACAATCAATAATTTGTCACCCCCATTTATAAACAAGATATTATTGTTAGGTCTACTGTACATTATAACGTGGGAAAAACACCCGACATAGGGCGTTTTTGCCACAGGATACAGTAGGCTATTTTGGTCAAAAGAACAAAGATAGTTTACCTGAAACAGATGCCATGTATTCAATTGAAGTATTCCGATGCATAAATCGACCGTCGTGCCAAGAGTTTAGATGTGGATTGTCTTGCTGAGGTAGCCTTTCCATTTTTCATCTGCACCCTTAAATGAGCTCAGCCCTGCAGCCATGAGTTCACGTACCCGCCTCCACCATCTCCAAGTCAAGCTACATACATACCTCCAGTTATTTGTTTGTTCTAATTTATGAATCAAACTAAGCTAGCCTGTAAATTCTAGACATGTCCGACTTTTCTAAAAGCGCTCAAATAAATTAAACCATTAAAAAATATTTTGGGGGAAATATAACAATGTGATCGGCGTTGGGAATAGTTAGGCTAATTAATCAAACGTTATATTGTTAATGGTGGTGTTTTTATTTTTGCTTACAATTTTTTTAAGAAGCATTAGCTACATTTATTTTAAAAAGTATTTTCTTTAGTAATCTTGTTGACTGATATTAGCTCAAAAGTTTTTTTTTCTTTTTCTGTGTGTTTTGTCCTCAAACTAAGTTATATATAATGCGTCTCTTCAGACTAATCAACACAAATGGGTATTTATTTAGTGTCCTGGAAATACATGCAGTGGTCTTTCGGTTCTGCTGTTGTCCAGGATCAGGCCTCGAGACTCTACAGCGCGTACGGCTAACAAGCTCGCGCCTTTGTTGTGAGGTCCAATTCTTGTTTGTTGATTCCAGTGTTATTTCAAGCATCAATGATCACTCCACTTGGCTAAGAAGGCAGACATGTATTCAGCAGTTAATCTGCCGGGAAATCTTGCCTTCACCGGTCAGTGGACCACTAGTCTCGTCTAGTGATTATGTGTATTGGATGCAGACACCTTTTCTTGACCTAGTAGTTAATACAGCCTCGGCTAATCGAACTGCAGTTCAGTTCTGTTGTTTGTATGCTTAGATCAGCACAAAAATGGCAAACCAAACTTTTTGAACAATATATTTACTTCCATTAAATAAAACACAATAGTTTATTTTTTTGATGTTGAAAAAAACGAAACAAGAGTCCGTACCAAATAGTATACACAGAAAAAAACCAATTCAATCTCGCAGGAACATTTGATGCGTCATTTAATACCCAGGATTGCTATTCTAAATCGATGTTCACACAGACACTTAATAATAAATTTATATGTTAGAAACACACAACTAGTGCGTTTAGTATGTACATTCCCTTGTTTGCAAGCAAAACATTATTCATTTTAGGGGTTTCCACATGCGTTGTTAAATTGAACCTTGAGAGGAAAGGAGAGCTATAGCATTCGCTTCTATAAACTGGAGAAGATATTTAGATATGTACAACCTTTGATTCCAAATGTGAAACTTCAAAATAAACAAGCTTATAGGAAACAAAGTATCCTGTATTCTGCACTAGCCGATGCAGAACAAAATATTCATCAGGTAAAAACGTCTAATTACTTCCGTTGAAGTTTGAAACTCCATGGCTGAGTTCGGCCCGTTTCAGTGGTTTAGTCTTCTAGTGCCCTTTTGGAGAAAAAAAAGAAGAAAGAAAGAGTAGTGTCTCGTTCCGGTGACTAGGGATTTGTGTTTTCTCAGGAATTAGACTGGTCTATCCACTGCGTATTGGCAGGCACTCAGATTAGAGGCCGGGTTCTGAACACTGGCATATCCAAAACTCGAGTGCTGCTTAGCTTTCAGTCTCAGGCTAGCCAGACTGGAGTTACAAGTGTCCCTGTACACATAAGGAGGGGTCGGCGGGGCGTAGGGGCAGGCCGGCGTGGGAACTCCCGAATTCAGAGAGGGGTTGCTGAGGTTGTTCAAGTTATTGAGGCTGTTGAGGCTCGAGCCGGGTACACCGGTGACTGCGGACGGTACCATGCTGGAGGTCATACTCATGGAGGAGATAGAGTTAGGAGGGGAGAACATCGTTTGCGATGACAACGGGTTGACGTTCATGGAATTGAAAAAAGGAAAACTTTTGGTGGACAAAGAGGCCGAAGTTAGCCCTTTGGCGGCCCAATTGTTGTATGTGTAGCTGGGATACATGTCGTCGTAGGGCTGCATTAGTCCGTTGAACTGAGGACCAAAGCCGTTCTTGCATAGCTCGGCTTGTTGATTCCTTTCCCTTTTCCTCCATTTTGCGCGCCGGTTCTTGAACCACACCTACAACAAAGGATATGTTATATTAGTGTTTCGCTTGGAATTTAAGTGTGAAACAGACAATTGCGCAATTCATAGCCTACCGTTAATGTTTATTTTTAATGATATTGTGTTACATTAATTATTTCGCAATGTAAATCAAATAACATACAAGTGTTGTATAAATCAATCCGAAAAATGTATTATTTGGTCTATCGCTACCATAGGCTATATGACTATTCCTTTGGTTTGCTTTATCTTCATAATTGCCAAAAGTTCCTTATTATAACGTATCTTTTTGTTATGGCATCATAGCTACTGGTGTCGTAACCTACGCCAGAGTTTCTCATGCAGCGCTATCTGTTTTGGTTTCTGTAGAATCTCAATACACATCCAGACTAGCCTAACTGTCATTTGAACATCTTAATGTGGTGTCGGATGTGTATTCCTCCGCCAGCTTAGACAATCACGGTGACCTTAATTACACAACATGGGTGACAAACGTAAAATACAAGCTTTGCACCTCTTTCACACCAATGTAGTGACACGATTGGTATCTGTCAGCGACTAATGTCAATATCCACAACAGTTAACATCTTTATTAGCCCGTTATTAGTCGTTCCGCTAAAACTAACTAAATGCTAATTAATGTCTAAAGTCAAGAACGTAGTTAGCGTCTTTACTTTAATATTTTAAAGCTAGGCATAGGAAAAAGTGTAGGCACATTACCACGTCCTAAAAGTGCATAATTGTTATATTTCAACTCAGTAACCTAGTTAGTAGGCTACATTACAGCGAAAGATTTATGGTTTTACTTCTAGTAATCTTAAAGTCAAACTTTGCTTAATTAGAAAAAATGTTCAAACGATTTGTTGATTATTTATTTATTTCCAAATTGTTCAGCTTCAACATTGTTAAATGACTTTTTAGGCTGTGCGTAATCATGCGCAAAGTTAGTGCGTAAAACATAAAACTTTTTTTTTTTTTTACAAGACACAAATCACCTCAAATTATAGACATAAATGGTGTTTGTATATTCCCTGGGGCTTACCCTGACGCGGGCCTCTGTGAGGTTGGTCCAAACAGCTATCTCCTCTCTTGTGGACATGTCCGGATAGCGATTTCGCTGGAACGTGGCCTCGAGCTCCTGCAACTGCTGGCTGGTGAAGTGAGTCCTCTGCCGCCTCTGTCGCTTCTTTTTAGGGTCATCTGAAGAGTCGTCATTTTTACTCTGGCCCTTTTCTTTTTCTGTGGGGGATAAACAAGAGGTTCAGTCAGACAGTTTAGTTTAACTCTAGCTCGAAGTATTCTCGGTGGTATCTTAATTAAAACTAAATATAGGTTTGATTGGAATTAAACAAATCTGAACACTGATACTGGTGTAAACAATAGGCTACCTATATATAAATGCATAATAAGAGTTAAGGCTACCGATACATGAGATGCTTTCTTAGTTTCATTTAGTATTCAATTTTAGTTTAACTTTAGTTTAGTTTTTGCAAAGCATACACATGGTGTAGCCTATGCCATACAGCCTAAGGTTCAATCCAGACGATATTTATTGTCACAAGCTCTTGAAGGAAGAAAACATTTTAACACAGTCCTACATTTTACAGTCCGATTATGTCTTAGTTTATAGAAAACATGAACTCTCAAGAGTGAAACAAACGTCAAGCGCTCAAGAGTGAAACAAACGCCAAGCGCTGCGTCCCAAGAAGCTCGCAAAATCACGCAAACAATAGGTGGCCCCCCATCAATGTGAAATGCTCCTTATATTTGCACGACTGCAATATTACAACTTTCTTCGCCCAAAACTGTCTTTGCGGGTATGAATGAGGAAGCCATCTTTTGTTTGACGTTAACATTAGAATGTCCGTCTTTCTCCGCAACGCATCACTCGATCCTATTCGCACCGAGGGATAGAGCTTACCTACAGACTCTGGACTGGAGGTGTCCGATACAGTATGCACTTCTGACCGGTGTTTGGAGTCCACAGACCGCTGCAAGGGCTGCAGGCTAGAAGCCATTGCAAGTGCCGTGTGGTGCGTGGATGCGAGTTTATTCCCGGACAAGTGGTGGTGGTGATGGTCCAAATTCAGTGGATCCCTCATAGAGTTCATCGATAGGAAAGCACTGTCAGACGCAGATTATGTTCCCTCAGTGGAACCAAAAAAAAAAGACAACCACACACACAAAAAAAACACGTCCGTTGGATTCGAAAAGGAATCAGCGGTGTCAAGATTTACAGTAGTGCGATTCCTATTGCATTTAAGTTCACAACCACCTTTGAATAAACGGATTAAAATGTCTTAGAAGAATCCCATTATTCGCAAATCGCAGGCAAACAATAGCGTTTTTTAGACTGGAGGAAGAGAAGATTTATATCTCTCTCTGATACTGCTAGCTGCACTGAGTATCAGAGTGACAAGGACAGGTAGGCGATATTAGATCCAGGAGTATACACACACTACACCGCTCGCTGATCATTTCAGCTGTTCCCTGTGCCCTTGCTGTCCAACTGTGGCTCTCTGTAGACTTTGACGTCACCAAGCACCCTCCCATATTCTGACAGGTCATCAATGTGGACATGACGGTTTGCATAGCCAACCGGCGCCCAGAGAAATAAGACACGTATTTCTGGCAGTGTGTTTGTGCGGGGTTGGTGCTTATTTTTCTTCCAAATAAAAGCATGTAAAGAGAGATGAGACGCATGCTGTGCCCTAGACGCGCCGGAGGATCGTTTCGCTGCACCCCGAGACAAAGAAAAAGATAATTTTATGGTCTACTTTGATGTTAACGTTTTTACCGGGGTCGTGTTGCGCAGTAGACACCCTCATTGTGTTCTGTACGCTATTGCCAGGGAAACTTGGTGCACCTATTGCAACATTACTCAAACGTACGCTGATCATTACAGTCATCTTTACATAAATGGTATTCCAGCATCATGATATCCAAGTTATAACGGGAAAAAAACACCTTTGGGGAGGATGTCTATAATGCATAGGCGGCAGATCATTTCTAATAATACCCGGTCCTATTGAGACATACACATGCAAAAATATGCAAAAAACGATGAAGCAAAGTCATTATTATGGTTGTCAGACCGTGCACACACGTAGTCCTTGCAATTCTATAAGCACAATAAAGAGGTACAACAGTGGCTTTTCTTAGACCAAATACTTTCATTCATGAGGCCTCTCGATGCTTATGTCAGGGTATGTCTCCCTAGCGCTGCTTTACACCCCTCCGTGGTTCTCACTGATCCCACTTGTACTAGTTTTAATCTGATAAGACTCTCATTTGCCTAAGAATTTTGAAGAGGGACTTTAAATGAGTTTGAGCTTATCTCATTGAATTGTCAGTAATTCCCACTAGATCAAGGCGCGTAAACGCTAAGTAAACATTCGTTGTACCAGACAATTTTTTTCACCTTAGTTAACCCTGATTGTCGGTAACACACGGACAGGTAAAAAATATTTAGTTTTATCAATGACGCCTACTGGACATAATCCAATAGAACAGAAAACGAAGCGAGATGGGTTTGATGCTTGCCATCCAGTAAAACGAAAAACAGGTTTATCGCCAGTTCTAACAAATATCAAGCCAACCATCAACACCTAGCATAAATTTTAAATAGGCCTAATATAATGGCACTGTTTATCCCAGCTAAGTAAACGGAAGAATAAACATTCAAAACATGAGCATCGTTACTTTCTCTCCTCTGACACATGGCGCTACTAACAACTTAAAATGTAGCCTAATCCAATGAAAGCACTTGATATCCACCTCATTTGCAGTCGGGTAGGGGGCGATGAACCAAGGCGGAAGAGACAAAAACCAATGGCATGGTTATTACCTCCCTGTTTTGTGTATTCAGTTCCAATATTGCGTTCATGTATCGGTTAATAATAAAATAGCATTTAGTCCACACTATGACTTTAGCGCATCATGTCCACTCGGCCATATCATTTATATAAATCCCTTTACTACACCTTGGGAGGTCAAAGTGAGGTGCTTAAAGGGGTAGAGGGTTCTGCCTGCTATTGAGACGTCAACCTACCTCACTGTTTACATACAGACAATACAACTAATTAGCTAATACATATGAAAACGACTCGCTATTATTTTTGTGTGTGATAATTAACAAAACTACAGCCTTATATCTTAATTAATTCATTATTACTCGGCCATGCATGTTGTGGTGCTTATGAGAGCAGCCATGCACGTTACGTAGCCTGTTGTGGGCTGCATTGCACACAAGTCAGGGGACTGTTGATTGCTCACTTCTTAATTCAAGTAATACTAGACCTACAGTGGATTAACCATTCCCTCTTCATTTGACAATTTATGCGCTCTCTTTATTTTGCAGATAATGCGCGCTACGCCATAGAGGGCCATTAATTAGTAATTCAGTCAATATAGGTGGGGACGACAAGGCTTTTTACATAGGATTAAGAGGACATCAGATTCCTCCATTAGTATATTCCTCCTCACGAATAGGCTTTCATTATACATTTCGTTTTCCCTGGAGTCGATCTATCCTGCATATATTATCTGGTGTAAAAGAGTTGTATGAAGATCGCCAATAATCTGGGCGCTCGAGTGTCTCCTCAGTTCGGTGTCTACGTTCGCAAGCCTCGTTAAGTCATCATTGCATACCTCATATAATTATGTGTCTATTTATCTTGTTATTGTTAATCAATGGAAGATCACAAATTGTCCCTGCTCGGTACAGCTGCCCTCTCACTCCGATAAATCGTTTCTATGTGAGCTAAATTATGAATTATTGGTAATTCGTTTAGACTAAACAAGATTAGGTTGTTCTTGACAACTATAGGAATGGAATCAACCTCCGAACTTCCGGTCGTATTATTAGCCGGGCAGTTTTTAATAGAGCTTGAATATTTCCTTGTAAGCATTTAAACTGTCTCTGCATAATTTAGTCCAAAGATGACAATTAATACAATTCTGCTATTTAAGGCGTATACATTCGCACATTTTAAAATAGATTTGAGTCCTTTTGAAGTCTTGCACCAGTTGCTTCAGTCATGTCAAATTAAATGCACTCATAACAAAGAAGAGTCTCAAAAATATATTGGAAATAATTGTAGCCCACATAAAATATAGTCTACCACTATTATAGTAGTCTGTTAGACCGTGTATCCTGCTTCAAGGACTTCACACAAGGAACATCTAAAACATGAATTAATGCACCATTTCCAGCCTAACGTGTTCTCCTGCACTTCCATGACCAACCGCTAGGTGTCACTCCAAGACAGGGAACTGTCACCTCCTGTCACACGGCTCAGGGACAGCGGGCCTGTTAATCTGACCTGTTCTGACTGAGAGAGAGAGAGAGAGAGAGAGAGAGAGAGAGAGAGAGAGAGAGAGAGAGAGAGAGAGAGAGAGAGAGAGAGAGAGAGAGAGAGAGAGAGAGAGAGAGAGAGAGAGAGAGACCATCGCTACTCAGGAGGCCCATTAAAGCCTATAGTCTAGGTTACATGTAGGTTTAATGACGCTCAGAATTAATTAATTCTGGTCATGCTGATGACACCATAATATTTGCTCACATACTCACCTAATTGTGCACAAGTTGACGCAAGCTTACGGCAGTGGGATTCCATTATCAGATTTTTGAAAACTGCCTCTGAAAAGAAGAAGAAGTCTGATTTTAGTAACACAATCAAATAGGCTATGCTACTTAACAGCGTTCATTTATTTGACCTTGCTGATTTTTTTTCTCTCGAACAGCTAGGCTTTACAGATGCTTAGCCTATAGATGCGTAGACGAGACCCAATCAGAACCCTAAACTATTCAACTAGTTAAAATAATTGAATTTTAATAGCCAATATTTATCTATTACTTAAATTCCTTAAATTAAATGGCAGCCTATACAACAGTGTTTCTGAAAGCATTTTTTTAGTTTTTTTTTGTTTTGAAGCTCTTTTAACCCTCGTGCTGCCTTCGGGTCACATGACCCAAAGGTTCATAACGAACCATCGTTGTGTTTACCCAATTTTACCCAATACAAAAACAAATTAAAATAATTTTCTTTTAACCTTTGCAATGTGGGGGGTCTGAGACAGCCCAACAGTTAAAAGAAAATGCTTCACTTTGTCTTTGTATGCGGTAAATCTGTCGCAATACGACGGTGGGTCACAATGACTGATGGGTCAGAATGACCCGAAGATAACACAAGGGTTAACCATTACGAAAAGAGGTCCAATACATGGCAGAACACACACACACACACATACAGCCACAATCAAGGTATGCGACCGTGATGTGTTTGCGCCAAGATGCAGCAGTTCGGCTGCTGGAATATGAGTGATTCTGCAGTGAAATCACGGGATTAGTGTCTGATTGAGATGTCTGTCGGTGTAATATTACAAAATTCATTATCGCAGCTCTAAACTAACTCGATATGAAGTAACACAGATGGGATTTTATTAGTCAAGGCTTCCGCTGTTTGCTTATGATAATTCAAGATGGGGGAAATTTGCATGCAATCATGCTGTTAACCGTTTTCGCTCATTCTTCCTCGCTCTAGACGTAGCCCCTATGCACGAGAAACTGCTACTCACACACCTGCTCTCTACATCTGCGATTTTATTCAAAGAAGGGAGACATTTGAGGTTAAGTTCTACATGGTGTATACCTGGGTAACCCTGGTAGTATGGGGCAGAGTATCGGGTATCCCACAGCAAAATTAAATATCGGGTTTCAGACTAGAAGGTGTAAGGTTATTGTCTGTCCCTCGTGTTATCTAATCAGAGGCTGTAATGAGATTTCATTCAATACAACCTTTCCACCTAGCTCCGTTTGAACGCGTCTGAAGCAAATCGCACTGGCAATATATGTAAATCTAATATACCGACAATGTTGACGCATTGGCCTGAATAATAAAGAAGAAGGATAGGAGAACACGCCTAAAATACATCAAAAGGAGCCTATGCTGTTTTATGCAGTTATTGAAAATATAAGCAAGGAAATTGCCTTAACTCTTGCCCAGCCATAACCTACCTTTCAACAGTATTTTAAATAAATGTAGCTTAGTGCCCTAAAACGAAGATAAATAAACATGTTATTATTAATTTCTTCCAAAGCATAACGGAAATGGTTGTCAATTCTAATAGTGATTGTCGAGCCTAATAATAACAACCAATAGGCCTAATGCTTAGTCTCGTTATTTGCGATCGGTGTTACAGTTCAATAGCTAGTCAAAAACAAGAAGAAATAAATTATGATAGATGTGTTATTTCTAGGCTGAGCGTTTTATGATGATATTATTAATAATAAAATATTACGACTAGCCTATTTAGAAGGCCACAACTAGGCTACTACTAGGCCTACAACAGCAACAATAATAATAACAAAAATAAAGAATAACTAAAATCATTAGTGATATGAATAATTAAATTCAGGCAATTAATATGAATTATAAAGTATTTACAAAAGACTGTAGTCACTGTTCAAATAGGCCTATAATCATTGCATGTTAAATAGGCTACATAATAGTTTAGCTACTTTCAGGAATTATATAATCAACTCAAAATAGATATCATAGAAGACATAGATCTCTCTTTTTTTGCAAATCTTCTTTTCTTTTTTTGTGCATAGTATTATCCCCAGTCAACGTCAAAACATCACAACCAAGTCTTAAATTAGCTGCTACATTTGTATTGAGCAATAATAGAATTTCATAGTGGTTTCAAGGTTTTGTTTTGTAAACACAGACTGCAGTGGTAAGATACGTTTTTATTTGAACAAAATGTAGTCTACAGCAGAAGAACGAGTTTCGGCCTGTACATTTTTGAATACACCCACGTTTTTGTATTAGCCTAATTATAAGCACGGGACAATGAAGCCGATTCAATCCAGTTTCCCTCCAGTGCTAACGATACAGCATTATCATCCTCCTTGTAAGGTGAAACCTGCCACGATCTCACTTATCATGTCCCTTTAAATTACTGCGGTGGTGATGAAATTCACATCAGACTTTCACAGATTACGCCGAAAAAGCTAACCCGAGGTGGAACGAATTCCTTCACTTGCAATGACTCACATTTCGGTTAAAAGTGGCCCCCTGACTTACCAGTTGGCTAGTAGGACACCAGCGTTTAATCACTCTTCTCTCTTGTTTTGTTCTTGCCCGATAAAGATGTAAAGTCCACAGCAACGGTATGCGCTGGCTTTGTTATGAGAAGTAAAGACGGGAAACTAACGGTCCAAGATATAAAAGTTGTGTCCGCCTTCCGAAGAAACAGTTATCAACGTCGCGTATCCACTTATCTGATCAAAAATCTGACGCCAAGCGTAAGATTGTGTCATATGCGCGTTAGGATACCTATACAAAGCAATTAGAAGTAGCCTAGCCAAGCAGACGCGGTCTCTTCAGTAGGTGATTCTCTCTCCTTGGTTCGTCCTCAGTTTCAACAACTTTTTTCTCCAGACAGACACTCCAAGAGTGGCGCATTTTTTTCTCCCTCTCGAGCTTTGAGAAGGAGCGTGTGGTTGTGTCTGCGTGAGGGTGTGTGTGCGTTCAGTGGGTGTGTTTGTGTATGTCCGTGTGCACATGAAGACAGTGTAAACTTAGAAGCTCTCAACTTACAACAATAAAAATAGAGTAATAAATATAAGAGTATAACATAACATAAATGAAATGGCTTTAGTCATGACTCATTGAATGAAATTATATTTAAGTGTTTGTGATTTGAATACAGGCAATGCTATTGCTTTGTGATTACTTTCCTATTAAAGTACCAGTGTCTTTCAATCACAACTAAACTCTTTGAGGCCCTCTAATAAAAATATACCGATCACAGGTGCAGTTCTACGGGCGTCTGACAAGCCCTCTGTGACATTGCTTGTAAAAAGGGCTATACAAATACAATTTTATTCGATGTGGTCTCTCCACCCATGCTCATACTAACCTGTGCTGTAACGTAATTTACAGTTAACACAATAAATAGGCAATTAGTTTATAATTACATAAGCAACTGGCCAAACTACTACCGTTGAAAAACGGCAAAATGAAAAACGGAATAAATTCTTCTTGCATCCACACAGTATAAAACACAAAGCCTAATTGTTGATCATTTAATAGGCTACATGCATTTAAAACTACAATTTCAAAAAGACCAGGATTCTGCTGTTTTTTAAAGTGATATGGACAGTTTAGAAAATCTCAGTTAATGCGTAGATGAAGTGAACAGCTGGCTAAGATGCAAATGGTCTTTATAGATCCGTAAAATACGGACTGATTTTCCATTCGCATCTTAAGTGAGCCAAGCAGACCGGACGTGGGCCTACGTTTCACGTGCCTAATCCTTCTTTTACATTTTCAGTCATACTCCCATTAAACAAGTAATTAATGCACACAACCACATGGGAATTTCGTGGCAATGAAGCACTGAAGCAAAACACGAAGCCGACAAAGGGCCGTCTTATTCTACAGACCCCTCCAATGTAGTGAGGTTACAGGCGGAATCGGTTCACATTTTAAACACATTTGTGGGGAACGATCCTATATGCAAGATGCATGCAGGCACTGTTTAATGGCACATTTCAAAGATGCCAATACTATCTTTATAAGGCTTTTTTTGGTGCAAATTGGTGTTGCTAGGCAAACGGTTAAATAGGTTTAGTCGTTTAATAGGCTATAGGATAACACTGCTGTTTTTAAGAGCCCCATCGCAAAGCCTATATTTGTATGTCATTTGTTTTTGGCAATGTACAAACATGCAGGCTTATAGTTACAAATATACAAGCAACCTAAATAATTTATTGAGAGAAAATTCAAGTTCTGTAACGCTTTGAAGGCTATCATCCCTACATTGTCTGAAGATGACCTGTATACTGTGATTATTATCTCCCGGACGGCAAGCTAGGGCGCATAATTTGAAACCCACATCGCTATTCCGACAGCAACCTTGCATGCACGCCTTTGGCACACCGCGCCCCTGCAGTCATTCCACTGAGGGGAAAAGGCGGCGTATTGAGATAGTACAAGTTGGTGTGCGCTCCTACCTTCATCTAGAGAATAAAAAAGAGAGTCTTCTTTTTCTCACGAAGAAAGGTGCAAAGGAATGCCTGAAGTTCAGTAAAGGCTGGCGGGTATGAAATCTTTTGCCTCGAGGGCAAACCGGCGGCTTCTTTTCATTTCAAGCACTTATCGATTCGCTGTTGTCATCTTTGGCGACGCCGAAGGACACTTGAAAGAATTTCTGATGGGTCTGTGATGTGAGAAAGGAGGTGACCTGACCACGCGCGCTCTGCAGACTCTTAACTAGCACATCAACCCCTTTGCACACATTAAGCTGCCGACAGCAATACAGTTGGACATTAAAACTTTACTTGTGCATACTCAATAGGAGTTTGTAACATCCTCTCCCTTTCATGTACATCAGCATGCATCCCTTTACCTTACAAGCCTCGGCAATCTGACGTACCCGATATAGATCCAAATTCGGTCTCAATTCAGTTGAATTGACAAAGTGCGCTAAATATTTTTTTTTTTAATAGGCTTTTTACATTGCCATATTTCATGCGTTTACTGCAGTTTACACTGTATACAATTACAGTGTTTTGGGTATAATCTTTCTATTTAATATTCTTAAAGTCCCAGCAGAATATAAAATATTAAAATTAACCACATTAAATCTTGAGGTATTTCTATGACTTCTCACGACAGTTGACACAGCGTGTACACAAGATAGACGTTCTTGCCGCATTACACAGTGCTTGATACATTTGCATTAAACGCATGAGCTGTTACATCTGTTGCTTTGCATCTATGA
>NC_085030.1:16555123-16600123 GCF_963692335.1 Osmerus eperlanus
CCGATTCCCTAACCACTCAGCCACCTGACCCCCATATATATATATATTTTTTTATATGTGTGTGTGTGTGTGTGTTCACCTTGCCAGTGCGGGGGATGTATGGCGGCTCGTTGGGGAGAACATCATCCATCCCTGAGACAGAAGGAACACAGTCATACACTGTGTGTGTGTATGTGTGCGAGCATGCGGGTGAGAGTGTGTGTGCGTGTGAGTTAGAGTGTGAGTAGGAAGCCTTACCTACGTGCCACAGAGGCAGTATGATAGGGTTGAGAGAGCACTCTGCTATTAAGCGGCCCACACCTGAAACATCCACATATAAGAACACAACACAACAATCCACACTAATCACAGCCATCGTAATCAGTCTCACCCCATTTTAAACGTAACGCCTCTTCTGATGTGTTGATTTTCCCTGGAGAGGAAAGGAGAAAGATTTGGAATTAGAGATGGAAGAGATGAGGAGAGAGAGATGAGGAGAGAGAGAGAGAGAGATGAGGAGAGAGAGAGAGAGAGAGAGATGAGGAGAGAGAGAGAGAGAGAGAGAGAGAGAGATGAGGAGAGAGAGAGAGAGAGAGAGAGAGAGAGATGAGGAGAGAGAGAGAGAGAGAGAGAGAGTTCCAAGGAGTCAACAGCTGTTAACTGTCAGCTGTCCAGTTTTCCATACATAAGAGATATCTTTATACCTAGTTATACAAGACAAAAAGGTGGAAAACAGTATAGGAACACATACTGAACAAGTTGGACATCTTTATAAGCAAAAGGACAGAAGAAAAATACAGTAATTTGAAGAACTCCACAGCAAGCTAGCAAGCTAACAGTTCACCTTCGTCTCCATGACAACGCAGTGAGTTGTTGTCAAACAAATCAGAGCTATCAAAACAGCTAACTAGTTAGAATAACTAACTGAAAAAAAAGTGAAATACAGACAATTGAATATCGTCTTAAATGTACTAGAATATGGATTCCCTCCCCCCTGGTATGGAGGCAATATCCATACTATATCCAAAGGATATTACTAATGAGAATGGCCGAAAACAATACAAACAAAAGCTTCTAAAAAACAACCCAGAGACACTATATGCCGACTCCTACAAAATTGGAGATGTCAGCAACCTAATCTTCTACAGTGACCAGCCCCTCGCCTGGCACAGTGCTATTAAAGCGCACTACCCCTCAACAAAAAAAGAAGGGATTTGCAATGGCTGGAAACTAAGAATAAGAGATGAGGAAGAACCAGAGAAAGACATAGCCCACATTAACCTGTACAAAACTGGAACAATAATAGTGCAAGGAAAAGACATCAAACAATTCCAACAAGACTTTTTAAATATTAAAGAGAAGGCACAACAGGAGAAGACTGAGAACATCCCCCTCATCCTGGCTGGGGCAGACTGTGCAGACGATGCCCCCCCTCCTGAAGGCCTTATAGAGACCACACAGACTCCCGTGGAAGTCGACGCCAGTGACGAGAGGATGTCTAAACTCTGCGCCTCTTTAATGGACATGAGAGAGAGATTCACGGGACTAGAAATTGAACTTGTTGAAATGAGAGAACTCATCAACACACTACAAACATCACAGACAAAAAACAATGAAAAACAGAGAAAAGTGCCTGTAAGCAATCACCAAGAAGCAGAGGAAAGAAGGGACGACCTCAAGAGAGAAGTGTCTGCACTAAGGATAGAAATGAAAGAACTACAGGAAGAAAGGTTGAGCTATCAGGCCCAGCTGACGGCAATGAGAGAAGAGATAAGAGAGCTGAGGCAAGAAAAAGAGCCAAGAACAAACCAACCCACCTCTGACCTTGACAATAACCTCGACAATATGGGACAAATCAATCTGGACCAACTGAACTCCGCCTCTTGCATAGAACACAACAACCATACCGAGGCCACACCACCTACAGAGAACACACACATTCCAGAAATAGTGCTCCTAATCGACTCGAATGGGAAGTACATAGAAGAAAAAAAGCTCTTCCCGAAACACAAAGTTACAAAACTCTGGTGTCCAAACATCCAGGGTGCCCTTCACCTGCTGAATGAAGAAAAGATAGGATCCCCCAGTCACATAATTATTCATACGGGTACTAACGACTTAAGAATACTGCAAGATAAAGTGGCCACTGCACTTAAAGGTGTGATAGAGAAAGCCACACACACTTTCCCTAACTCAAGAGTAGTGATCTCTACGCTGCTACCAAGAAAAGACTTCCACCCTGCCACCATCCAGAGGATTAATGCCAGCATATCCAGAGACTGTGCACTCAAGCCTAACGTCCAACTGGCCCACCACCCCACACTTGATCTTGACTGTCTGTATGACCAAGTACACCTTTACAAATCAGTCATCCCTACCTTCGCCAAGACACTCAAAGATGTAGCGCTCAATCGAAACCCCAACAACTCCCATAGGAGAAGCATAAGGTCACACAGCCCAACCAGAGCAAGGAGAAGTCTTGCTGGAGCTACAACCAGAGCAAGGAGAAGTCTTCCTGGAGCTACAACCAGAGGAGCTGCACACAGAGGACCTACGGCCAGAAACCCCCCCACAAGACTACAGCACCACCAGACAGACAGACAGACTCCATCAGGACCAGAATACCTACCGTCACAGAGTCCCCACCTCCCGATCCATTCTACCCAAACCAACCCTGGTCAGCCCCAATATCCTCCCCCCCTGAACCTACCTGATCCTCCCCAGTGCACCCTCTACAACCCATCCACAGAACAACAAGAGCCCAATCCTGGCCGCCATAGCTACGCTCAAGCTGTGAGTAGAGAAACACACCAAGCCCCATCATCCTGCGAGATGAGGAACATTCAACAGATGCTCAGCATGCTCTGCCAGCATCTTATAGCATAATAACAACAAAATATTAGAAATACTTTATGAATTACAAAGCTTTTACTATATCATGCTGGAATATACAAGGACTGAGGTCCTCTACTTTTGGCCTTAAGAGCAGAAACCCAGATTTTAGTAAAGAAGTAAAAAACATAGACATAATTATCCTACAGGAAACTTGGAGTAGAGGCGATGAACCTACTGGTTGCCCCCTAGGTTATAAAGAACTAATAATCCCATCCACTAAATTACCAAGAGTTAGACAGGGAAGGGACTCAGGAGGTATACTCATTTGGTATAAATCAGACCTAAGTCATGGCATTAAATTTATCAAAAAAGGAACATTTCACATTTGGATTGAAATAGATTGCAAAATACTCTCAAATGAGAGAAATGTCTTCTTATGTGCCATCTATATACCCCCAGTAGAATCCCCCTATTTTAAAGAAGAGAGCTTCTCCATATTAGAAGAAGAGATAAGCAACTTCCAAAGCCAGGGAAATGTAATGCTTTGTGGTGACCTAAACTCCAGAACTGGAGAACAACCAGACATCCTTTGCAACCAAGGGGATAAGCATCTACCTGGTGGAGACAGCCTCAGCTTCCCTAGGTGCCCAGTGAGACTCAACTACGACAAAATAACTAACAGAAACGGGTCTCAACTACTACAACTGTGTCGCACCCTTGGTCTCTATATAGTCAATGGTAGGCTAAGAGGGGACTCTTACGGAAGGTACACCTTCAGCTCATCTATTGGCAGTAGTACTGTGGACTACTGTATCACAGACCTCAGCCCAGAGTCTCTCAGAGCATTCACAGTAAGCCCATCCACCCCCCTATCAGACCACAGCAAAATCACACTGTATATGAACAAAGAATTAATTAATCAAGAATCATCTAAAACAAGCAATCTACATAGCATTAGTAATCGTTACCGATGGCGGAAAGATAGCCAAGAAACCTATCAGGATGCTATCCACCAGCCACAAGTACAATCTCTATTGGATAATTTCTTAAACAAAACATTCCCCTGTAATAGTGAAGGTGTCAATGTAGCAATAGAGAACATAAACAACATATTTGATATATCTGCCTCTCTATCTAATCTTAAAACCTCAAACAAAAACCCCAAAAAGGCCAATAATTATAAAGAAAAATGGTTTGACGAAGAATGTAAAAGCATGAGGAAGATACTGAGAAATGTATCTAACCAGAAACACAGAGACCCAGATAACCAGGCACTACGCCATCACTATGGCATAACACTTAAAGAGTATAAAAACATACTAAGGAAAAAGAAGGAACAATGTATCACAGAACAGCTCAATGTAATTGAAGAATCTATTCAATCAAATGTTTTTTGGGAAAACTGGAACAGACTATATAAACAACAACATGAAGAATTACCAATTCAAAATGGGGATATATGGATTAACCACTTCTCCAAGCTTTTCATGTACATAGATAAGAACCCAGAACAAAAACACATACACGATAAGCTCCAATTACTTGAATCTGCAATTAAGAATTACCAGAACCCTCTTGACTTTTCAATAACATTGAACGAACTACAAGATAAAATACAAAACCTAAAACCCAATAAAGCCTGCGGTGTTGATGGTATACTAAACGAAATGATCAAATTTACGGATGACAAATTTAAATTGGCCATACTAAAACTTTTTAACACCATCCTCAGTTCTGGTGTATTCCCTAAAGTCTGGAACCAAGGTCTGATCACCCCAATATTTAAAAATGGAGACAAATTCGATCCCAATAATTACCGTGGGATATGTGTCAACAGCAGACTGGGTAAAATCCTCTGTAGCATTATTAATAACAGACTCCTGCACTTTCTCAGCGAAAACAATATACTGAGCAAATGTCAAATTGGCTTTCTACCAAATTTCCGTACATCGGATCATATATTCACTCTACAATCAATTGTCGACCAACAAATTAACCAAAACAAGAATAAAATCTTCTCTTGCTTTGTTGATTTCCAAAAAGCATTTGACTCAATCTGGCATGAAGGCCTTTTATATAAACTGATAGAGAGCGGAGTCGGGGGGAAAACATATGACCTCATAAAATCAATGTACACAAATACCAAGTGTGCAGTCAAAATTGGACAAAGGCATACAGACTTCTTTGTCCAAGGTCGAGGAGTAAGACAGGGATGCAGTCTGAGTCCCACCCTCTTTAATATCTACATAAATGGTCTGGCGAGGGAACTAGAACAGTCTGCAGCACCTGGAATGCCTCTCCTGGACACAGAGGTCAAATGCCTCCTCTTTGCAGACGACCTTGTGCTTCTGTCCCCAACCAAGGAGGGACTACAGCAACATCTAGACCTGCTGCACAGATTCTGTCAAAATTGGGCCCTAACAGTCAATCTAAAAAAGACTAAAATTCTTGTTTTCCAAAAAAGAACCAGAAATCAGGATCCCAAATATCGATTCCTCCTGGGAACCAACCAATTAGAATACACCAAAAATTATACTTACCTTGGTCTAAACATCAGCACCACAGGCCACTTCCAAAAAGCTGCAAATGACCTGAGAGACAAGGCACGAAGGGCTTTTTACGCCATCAAAAGAAATGTTAAAATTGACATCCCAATCAAAATCTGGCTTAAAATTATTGAATCCATTATAGAACCCATTGCGATATATGGCTGTGAAATCTGGGGCCCACCTACTAACCAAGAATTCGCCAAGTGGGACAAACACCCCATAGAAAGCCTGCACGCAGAATTCTGTAAAAACATATTAAGAGTTCAACGCAAAACCCCAAACAATGCCTGCAGAGCTGAATTAGGAGTGTATCCTTTAATCATCAAAATACAAAAAAGAGCAACTAAATTCTACCTACACCTTAGCCAAAGTGATGAAAATACCTTCCACCACAAAGCCCTTCTATGCCAAAAGATGAAGCCAGATAAGAGTCCTCTCATCCAGCTAGTCCAGAAGCTCTGCTCACCAAACCCCACAGAGCCTCAAGACAGCAGCCACCTTATTAATCCAAAACAAATAGCAAAACAGCAAAAAGAAAAGTACATTGTTTATTGGAAAGAAGTTACACTAAAGCAAAATAAATTAGAATGCTATTTGAATCTAAAAAGACAGTACACAATGGCAGAATACCTGATCACTGTGTCTGAACCAAAAATAAGGAAGACATTAACTAAATACAGACTCAGTGAGCACAGCCTGGCCATAGAGACAGGCCGTCACAGGCAGACATGGCTGCCCAGAGAAGAGAGACTGTGCTCTGTCTGCTCACAGGGAGAAGTGGAGACAGAGCTCCACTTCCTAACAGAATGTGACCACTATACAGACATTCGAACCAAATACTTCCCCAAAATTACCAGCATATACAAGGAATTTGAAAATGTAACAAATAGAGAGAGACTGGTTTATTTATTGGGAGAAAAACCTAACTGCTGTATTTTAGCAGCAAAGTATGTATCAGCCTGTCATGACTTTAGAGAAAGCCACAATGAGGACAATTTATAATATGGCAAACATAACATGTTTTAATTTTTGTTTTAATATTTTGTTTAAATTTTACTGTAATTTTTCAGAATTTCAAATGTAGTATTTGATTTTTACTATTATTATTATCATTATATAACCTGTATGTGCGTATGTATGTGTATGTATGGGTATATGCGTGTGTATATATACGTGTGGGTGTGTATACATGTGTGTATGCGTATACATATATATATGTATATATACATATGTGTGTGTGTATCTATTTACTTATTTATTTATTTATACCGATTATTTGGCAACATTAATAATATACCAACTTGAATAATAATAACATGGATACAAGTTGTACACCTGTGTGGTGTAGATACACTGTATATGTTAAACTGCCGTGTGTGTCTCTGTATGTGAGTGTGTGAAATATAAGTATATATAAGGCCATGATTTACATTGATTAATATTTCTGTAATTCTACCGTTGCTTTGGCAATATGAACAATTGTTGTTTTCATGCCAATAAAGCCCTTTGAACTGAACTGAACTGAGAGAGAGAGAGACAGAGAGAGAGAGAGAGAGAGAGAGAGAGAGAGAGAGAGAGAGAGACAGAGAGAGAGAGAGAGAGGAGACAGTGAGAGAGAGAGAGAGAGAGACAGAGAGAGAGAGAGGACAGAGAGAGAGAGAGAGAGAGAGAGAGAGAGGAGAGAGAGAGAGAGAGACAGAAGAGTAGGTAAGAAGAAGATATATATTCCAAGCTGCCACCAACCCCTCCTTAAATGAGAGAAAAAAAGTCTTAGTGTTTTTCAATTGTTCAAGTAGCAATTAGGTGTATCAATCACGGAAAGCTGTTTGTATATTCACCAAATTAATAAGGATGACTGTTGAACAGCTCTTGAGCTTGTTGAATGGCTTTTAAGATGATCCTTATTATTCTAGCAGAGAGAAAAGATGCTGGGCAGGGCAGAGAGACTGTACTTGTACGGCAACATGAGCTGAGGTTTCAATCCTACAGAGGCCCCAGAAACGGCTCCCATGGTCGCCTCTTCCCCTTTACAGGCTCAGCTAATGCAACGTATATTTAAAAAGTACTCGGCTGTTTGCCTCTGTCTTCTTTGTAATTATCCCATCCTTGAGTACCAAAGAAAATGAATCGCTGATGTCATGGTGGTTTTGGCCTTCTGCTGGTCTAATATTAATCTCATACATTCAGCTGCTTCAAATGCACAAGGATTAATTTTGAATTAAACTTTGGTCCACGTTTACAAGTGAACGCATTAACTACTGTCATTTCTGGTCAGTTTACAAGACAGACTGTATCCTTGTGACTTAGGACATGACATTGCTTTGGTAAATAATGATTTAAACTCGCCTTTTAAAAAGCAGAATAGTCTACACCAAGGCTGTGGCCATGGAGTCAACATTGGGGGGGACGATCTTTGTTTTTTAATTATAATTTCGGACAGTGTGCGTGGTTGCTTGTCATAGTGGGATGGGGGATGTTGTCCCCCCCAATACGTTTTAATGATTACGTCCTTGGTCTACACAGTCAGACAGAATACTACGCACTTCCAAAACTCGTAGATTTAGTCGGTCATATTAACCAGACACACACACACATACAAACACACTCACAGATGTTGCTGTGATCTTAATTACAGGTGGAAGGGTTCCAATAAATTGCTGAAGCAGCCGCTGATCAATCGCTCGCTAAATCAATGCAAAGCTGCCGCTAACTTGCTGAGGGGGGAAATCGGCAGAGAATGAAATTGGTGTAATAAAAGGACCACGATGCTTCGCTTCATCAATAACATGTTAAACAGATGAGCTGCACAGCGTCTCTCCTGACCACGTACCCAGGTGGAGACAGGAGACGCAAAGGGAGGCAGCTTAGCTCTAATTGGTCTACAGCGACTTGGAACGAGAGAGAGAGAGAGACAGAGAGAGAGAGAGAGAGAGAGAGGAAGGGAAAGAGAGAAGAGAGAGAGGAGAGAGAGAGAGAGAGAGAGAGAGAGAGAGAGAGAGAGAGAGAGAGAGAGAGAGAGAGAGAGAGAGAGAGAGAGGAGGGGGAGAAGAAAGAGAAACAGAGAGAGGGGAGGTTTGATGGTGACAGAAAACAGAGAGAGGGGAGGTTTGATGGTGACAGAAACACTGAGGTGAATTTAGAATCTGAGAGGAGAGGTGGAGAGGAAGCCAAACAAAGAAAAACAGAAAATCACCGAGCTGTGAGATACTTTTAATACTGTACAGACACAGCTTGTCAACACAGACTGTACTTTGGCTTTAATTACTGTGAAATTGTTAGAATTGTGAACTTCTAGTCCTCGATTACCTGCTGCGCTTATATGTGCACCTTTGTACATCACTGTGGATAAAAGCATCTGCTAAATGAATACAGGTAACTGGATCCTGACTCTGGATCTTGTTTCTCTTTTACCATTACCTAGAAACTGTATGTGTGTACATAGCAGAGTAGAATAACAAACCAGGCAACTGGCCGAAGCCTGTTGGCCCTCAGTGATACACAGTGATAACCTGTCATGTTGACCCTGGCTCATCCTGGCTGTGGCCTCCTCTCCAGTCACCTGACCAGTCACCTGACCAGTCATCTGACCGCGCTCAGTCATCTGTAAATATGAAACAGGAAACGTGCGTTCTCTGTTTGCCTTTTCTGGATTTTTTCAAATCCAAATAGCCAATGATTGTGTGATTAAAGCACTGAATGCAGTTATTGTTGTGTTGGGGTCTAATGCTTTATGGTCCTAGAATTTGGGACTAAGGCACAGTTGGTGTTCTGTAATAACACAGTTAGTGTTGTAAAGACCTGATGGAGAAACAGACCAGGATAGACTTGTGGTATTTTCCTCAAGTCTACAACACAATGACTAAACCGACGGTGGGTTTCCTCTGGTGAAAGGTGCTTGTAAGTAGTGTGTGGTGTGTGTGTGGTGTGTTGTGAGTGTCAAAGTCTGTAAATTGTGTGTGTTTTGGGGGGGGGGGGGGTCGGGGGGGGCTAATCCAGTCCCTGTGTGAAACTGTTGACATTTGTTCTTTTTTTTTCTTCATTATGTGACTGGGCCTGTTTTGCGCTGGATTAGCTACAAATCTCCCATGCAGCACATTCAGCATGCCACTAGTAGTTTAACTTCATTAATAATGGATGAAGAGAATGTAATCTGGGAGCAGGAGAGCAGAAGTGTCGCGGGCCACAGAGGAGAGACAGAAGTACCGACTCACTGTAACACAACACCGACTCCTCAGAACGCTACCAATACCTGCCATCTATTCATTATTTCATTCATTTCTGGATCAATGCCATTGTCACGGTTTGTAATTTGTTTAGAATTCACAAAGATTGGGCTGTTAAGTGCCGCTGGGAGTGGGGAGGGGTGAGGTGGGGCGGGGGGTGGGGCTTGAAGGGGGAGGGAAGGTAATAGGGGGAGTCTCGGAGGTGCATATCCCGGTGTCTTTCATTGATTGTGTTTACTCAAGCTGCTCATTGCCGACTATTACAGAAGACAGAGACAGCTCCCTGCCCTGACAGCAGGATGGGAGGATTAGCCCGCCACGTATTCGCAATCTCTCAACTGCCGTTGTTGTTTCATATCAACGGCACCGAAGCAGGGCAAGAACCGATCGCAGCCTCGTCAAAGCTTAACATTTAAAACTTCTTCCATCTAACATATAATTACGTTTTCCTGGGCTGTGTGTAGGTACTGTGTTGGTAGAATAATTGATTCTGTAGCTAGCCCTCTTGTGTTGGTGCTGGCTAGCGGCCTATCTACATAGATCCCTTATTGAGGTCTTTGTGCGGGTGAGTCTGTCTCATTTGGGCGGCTGCGGGTTTCAAAGGGAGAGGGCTGTAATCCTGAGGAGAATCCACAACCACCATCTTTAGTAATTATGTCACATTCTGCCCTATTGGAATCGTTCACGGGAGAAGAGAAAAAAGTGGACTTTGATCTCTTTCTGGAACGTTTCACAGTTGCCTTCTCTTTCTATCTTCTTTCGTGAACTTTGATGTAATGCTTAGCTTATCTAGGATTTATTTGTTGTGTGATAATCACTACGATTGCCTGAATACCAAAACAATCATGCTTTTCAAACTCGCCCAGTGAAGATATACCTTTTGTCCTGAAAACAAAATCAAAATAACAAAACCTTGCAGCGATCTGACCGGAGAAGATTTTGCAAAGTGGAACATTGTGTGTCTGACAGGGTCACTACTAGGCCTACTACCTTTTGATGTTTATAAACAGCTTGTGGGATTATCATTGCAGTATGCAGTGACACTGCCTGTGGCGAACACTACCAAACAAATGTGGACACCATGAAGGCTTACAGTCTGGTTTTAGCTGTCAAAATGACGGAAAAGTTCATACTTGCTCCATGGTTATACCGGAGCTTTTTGTGACAGGCGTCAAAGCTTCTTCCAGCAACAGTGTTTCTTGGCACATAATTGGACGCATTTTGAAAAGTGAGGAGCTGTTGATGGAATACTGACATGTTCCTTTAGAGAACGTTTCTTTTCATGGTCTTTAAACTCTCAAACTGGTCTTTAATTTTAAACTTTTAAATGGGGTTTGATTGCTCGGCTAGTTGACTTTCTAAAACAAATGCTAACACCTTCTTACTTGTTTCAAATTGAGGTTATAATTAAAAGTAATTAAAAGTTTTAAATGACAACTTCACTTAAAAGTCCGACAATGACAGGAAAATCCACATATTACATATCTGGCTGCATTGTAGCTGCTTGCAGACGTAATAGGGTTGCTGTGGGACACACCAACAAGACAGCGTTGATATGTGAGGTGCTACATAGTTCTGAATAAAAGCGTAATGGGCTAAGCTTAGGTGATATCGTAATTCATTATAATGGCAGTTGCTTGTCTCGTAAATCTAGCTGAAAATAAAGTTCCCGAGTCTACCTTGGTGACTGACACCTTGGTTTAGTGCTGCCTGAGTGACCTTGGCATGCTCGTCATGCTACAGAACGTAAATGGAGTTTCCATTGTAACGAAATCCCCACACACACACACCAGCGGACACAATCACAATGTAACACACTCCCCATGCCACACACACACCAGCAGACACACACACACACACACTCATCAGTGTGTTTAGTGTGATTCAGGTATCACTTGGGGTGGACAAATTATCAACGTTGAATCCCTTCTTTATGTTTCACTGTGGTCAATCTAAGCAAAGTATTACCCTGTTGGACAGTTGGATAGGGAGTCAGGTGGCTGAGCGGTTAGGGAAGCGGGCTAGTAATCTGAAGGTTGCCAGTTCGATTCCCGGCTGTGCAAAATTATGTCCTTGGGCAAGGCACTTCACTCTACTTGCCTCGGGGAGAATGTCCCTGTACTTACTGTAAGTCGCTCTGGATAAGAGTGTCTTCTAAATGACTACATGTAAATGTAGATACAGTAGATGATCGGGTAGCAAGAAAGCCTGTATTTAGTTCGCTCTCCGTGTAAAGATGTGATCAAACCTTCCCACGGGGGAACGACATGCTTGATGAGTCACACAATGCCACCTCCTCCTCCATATCTCACACCTTTACTTTCCTCTTTCTCAGTTATGCTTCAACATGCCAATAAATCACCTAACCCGCGTTAAGCAGATGACGGCTCTGTTTCCTGTTTGGGTATCTTCCTTAAGAGAGACGCTCCAAAATTACACCCCGCAGCAATAACGCTGTCACGAACTGGAGGTCTCTCTGGTGCTGGCCTCTCTGCGATGCGAGCGCTAACGCTGAGAGCTAAGTTACATCTGGGCCCCCTGGAAGGAGGGAAAGCAGGTCGACTCACGATAGCTAAGCTGTCGTTGGATGTCTTGTGCTTTCCGTTTGTGTGTGTGGTGTGTGTGTGTGTGTGGTGTGTGTATGTATGCGGGTCCTGGCTGTGTGTCAGTCAAGGCCACACGAGGCCTGCTCACATTCCCCTTCTCTGGGGTTACAATTAATTGCAGGGCTGTCACGAGTAATGTTTAGCTAACAGGAAACACACCGGCTTTGACATAAAATCCTATATCGCTGATAGATGTAATTAGAAGTGTTAAATCTTGTTCCAGGCTGTTTCATGCGCCCCTTCCCCTCCCCTCCTGCCCTACCAGGACACAGACAAGGACACGTCAAAACAGGGACACAGGGAGCGATGACATCCCCTCAACAGATGATTGTTACCGCCCTCCTTTCTGTGGATGAAGCATGAGCTGTTCCCTGTCCTACACCTAACGAACGCCACTTCAATATATACCGTATGTAACAAAATATATATTTACTCTAACTGTTTATGTATATATCTACATTATCTGGGTCCAATATGTGGGTTGGCTAGTTTATTTCAAATTAAACCTTTGACGGGGAAGTTTAAAGTGTTGAATAAAAGGAGAGTTTCTCAGAGCTAAAAGCCTGAGACGAGACAGACTGGAGGGGAGCAGAGCTTTTTCTCTGAGCTGACTTGATAGATCATATTAATACTGTACTTCCCTTGCCCTGTGATGACTCATTTTCCGTGTGAGAGGGTCTCATCCTGGCCGTGTTTGGCCCTCCTGTAGCTTTCTGGTGCGTCCCCTGTCCGATAACTGGAAATAATAGCGAACAAGCCACCAAACAAATTTGATTATGGTTATTAATTGCCGTGTTATTGCATCACATTCCATTTTGATTAGCCTGAACCAAAGCCCTCGAAAGCACCTTACATCTCGACCACAGTTATCTGAAGTTCACAGTGATGTAGACCGATCCCTGACCAAACACGAGGTTGTGTTGCTGATGAATGCACCTCCAGGGGTCTCCCGTTGGAAAGCCATCATGTCTGTGAGCCAGACGATCCACAGTCAGACTAACATCATATCTGTTGCCTTACGCATCGCTCGGATACATTTCTGTCTTGTAAACTGGATTTGCACCGAGCAAACACTGTTTGAAGGGACTGTAACCCGAGCCGAAGATGTGGACTGAGTTTGTAAGCTGTATGTATATAAATAGATAGTTCTTTGTTGTATGTATGCTAGGTGTATATATACAGTGTATAGACAGTTGTATGTTTTATGTATGATAGATATATATATGACAGATTTATGATCATTGCGTTTCTTGGGTCCTGTTGTAAGTAACCCCTTCAGGTGGGCCTGGCGACGCATTCCTGGGCAAGATTGAAGGTGAACGGAACATGAGTGTTGCCCGATGCTCGTATCTGGGCAGCACATGGACAGAATTCCAACATACCCGATCCTAACGTGACACATCAACAGATAACATGAACCACGTAGTGGCCCATTGAGGGAGCAGACGGAACATGACAAGACCTGGGTTCTCCCGGGTTCTCCTGATGTCCACCAGGGAAGTGAAACTCCTGGCATGAGTCGTGTTCTCTTGCTAGGACAGTACGGATGACATGGTGTGTGTGTGTGTGTGCTACACCTATACCCTTGGCGAGGCGATGTGTGTGTGTATGGGTGCCATGGTGCTCTGACAGTGTGCACGGTGTGTGTGTGTGTGTGTGACATGGTTCTCTGACAGTGTGCACGGTGTGTGTGTGTGTGACATGGTGCTCTGACAGTGTGCACGGTGTGTGTGTGTGACATGGTGCTCTGACAGTGTGCACGGTGTGTGTGTGTGTGACATGGTGCTCTGACAGTGTGCACGGTGTGTGTGTGTGACATGGTTCTCTGACGGTCTGAGAGTGGGGCCCCTTCATCCCCACAGAGACAAGCAGAAACTCCCCCGTGTTGGAGGCCCGTGTTGGAGGCTTGCCCCCTGCAGACCACCCTACATAACCCTCACTGCTTCTCCTGGTACACCAGCCCTCTGCTCACTGGACCTGGAGGGCACTTCAAATACCGACAGGTCATCAGGGGAGTATACTAACAGGTTCAAGGCTTTGCTGCCAATCCCACTCAACTTAGGATCTTTAGGGGAAACAGATCGATCAACTGCTATGCTTTGCCATGACAGATCCACCAGCCAAAAACTATAAGATCATACATCATGAAGGGCATGGTTCACCTCCATCCAGGCCTTGAATCCAATGTCAGCAGTCACTTCAAGTCTGCGACAGCAAAACCATGAGCTTTTTCACACTGGAGCTGAAGGCAAAAAAAACAAAACAAACAAACAACAAAAGTCTTCCTTTACTTGTTTCACAGCAAATCAAGGCTGGAAGCAGGAAGAACAGCTGCTGAGCTCTCTCCAGACACCCAATTAAGTATCAATCCAATTACCCCGGCATCCAACACACACACACACGCAGATTCCCTCGTCTTCAGGACCAGAGGAGCCAAATAAAAGATGATGTTGAAACCGGAGGAGGCTCTCTCCGTCTCAAGTCCAACCAGACATCAAACAACGCTGAAGAAAAGAAAGAGGGAGGCTTGGCCGCGTTGGCTCGACGCTCTGGAATGTGGGAACAGCGGAGCGCCGTTCAGGCAGGAGAGGGCTGTGTCTCGGAAGGTCACGGCCAGGGGTGGGAGGGGTTGGACGGGGGTAGAAGGGGGCTTGGGGGTCGGTGTGATGTGGTCTGGAGCTCCATGGGTCTCCTGCCAACCCGGTTGCCCAGGGCCAAGTGCTCCCCGCTGGGCCGCTGAGCGACGGTGCCCCCTGCGAGTCTAGAGGAGGCTGATGTCGTGCCAGGCACTGGAGGGGGGGGGGGAGGACAGGGTGGCACCTGTTCACCTCTGCCAAACATCATGCCCCCCCACACACACACACACACCTCCCCAAAACCCCTCTCCTCACCCCACCCCACCCCTCCCAACGCCTAGCCCCAGCCCAGGCCAGACTCTCCTCTTAGGGCTTTACAAGGTGAGAAGTGCCGGTCCCACAACAATTGAAAACGGAGCTGGCGGATCAGCTGCAGCCATCAATCTTACTTCAATCAATCACTGTCACCAGGACCCACCAGAACCCTCACCCGCCCCACACCCACCCCTCCCGCCCCACACCCACCCTCACCCGCCCCTCACCCACCCCTCCCACCCCACACCGCCAGGCATGCAGCCCACTGGAATGCTGGGTAATGAGGAATGGCGCGGCCATGCAGGCATCTGATTCATCCCCGTATTAGGGAAGGCTGGGACATTGTTGTGTCTCTGTGTGTGTGTGCGGGTGTATGTTGGTGTGTTTGTATGATTCATCCCCATATTAGGGAGGGCTGGGACAGTGTTTTGTCTGTGATCTGTGTGTCATCTGTGTTTGTGTGTGTAATTTCCTGTGTCGTTCTCTGAAGATGCTGTCAACACAATTCAGATGGGACACTAAATCAGTCTGATGTACAGAAGACATGCCCACTGTTCCGATGTGATGTCAGCAACGGGTTTCATCCAAGACAGAGTGTCCTTATCTTAATACAGTTTACAAGGTGAATGGTATCTTTAACATGGACCAGTTCCATTCTATGCATGGAAAAAAATGACCAACTTTGGCTACGGAATGATAGGTTCAGACTGACAAACAATTCTAGCCGAGTTAATGCACAACCATCTTTTATGTTGCTTGCTCTAGTGCAAATGCACAATTAAGATAAGCTTTGAAAGCTTTGAAGCAAGCCTGTATTCTAGGGGAAAGTATCTTTAATTCTACTTGAGCTTATGAGAGCTATATCTGAATGTGTGCTTTGGACTAATACGCATCTCTTTAAACTACAGCGCATATCGTATCATGTCATGAAAATATGGAGATCTCACAGGTAATCTGCTCTACAAACAGCAACTGTTGATAGGGCCACCGTGAGGAATTAACTGTAATCCTCTTTCCTGAAAATTGTACCATGCGCAAATGGGAATTCCATCAGAAAATTTAAGTCCATTTATTATTTATTGTGTCTCCTTGCCAAGGCCTTGCTAAAGGTGATGGAAAACGCTGGAGGATCTCTAAGTATATCATGTGGGACTTGGATATGTGGCTACCAAGATCAGTGAACCGGAAAATACAGATTTAATATTGTAGCTGGCTCCTAAGTCCCGGCTAATTCAATGACATTATGCTCGAGATTTATGAAATTGTTATTAGACTTTCTTTCTCTCTGATCTCTCTCTCTCTCTCTCTCTGTCTCTCTCTTTATATACATATATATATATACACACACACACACACACACACACACACACACACACACACATACACACACTACTACACAGTATATATGTACATTTCTGTACAATATATTGACATATCAGACATGGATGATATATTTTAAGTGTGAGTTTAAGAGTGGATTATTTGTACTGGATTGAAACGAAAAGCTTCAGTGCACATGCAAAGTTCTCGCATAAATA
Organism: Osmerus eperlanus; assembly: GCF_963692335.1. Lineage (NCBI taxonomy): Eukaryota > Metazoa > Chordata > Actinopteri > Osmeriformes > Osmeridae > Osmerus > Osmerus eperlanus. The sequence goes on from NC_085030.1 coordinate 16,571,745, forward strand.
CTCAGTGTCTTAAAAACAAAGCATTTGTCCTAATATCACTGTAATTCATATCCATCAGGATGAGCAAGATGTCTGGAGGACTCCTTGCCGCTCCCGCCAACCTCCTGGACCATAACTAACCTCATTTCCCAGGAATGTTCCTTTCCTGTTTCTGACTATAGCTCTCTCCTCTACTATCTTCTGATAAAAGGCCACTGACTATATTTTTATACAGCTCGCGATACATTAAGGGAATCAAATGTAATGGAAATGGATTCTTCTTATCTCTTTAAAATGCTCTCTCTTCTCACTCCTCTTACAGTTGTCAAAGTGATGGGGATGTGTTTCAGACGAACGCATTCAATCGCCAGACCATCTCTTCTCTGGAATCCATTAAGAAGTGTATTAAATGCCTTCCTAGCAGCATGATTTGTTATTAGGAGGTTAACCCCTAAACGGTCTGCCTGTAATCTCTGAGAACTTGAAACCCCAGACAAGAAAGATTGTTTTGTAGTAGGTGGGGCTTGAATGTCCATCTGAACCATAGCTTCAACATGGTAGCAAGGTCTGTGTTTCCTGGGCCTCCCTCATGTCGGATCATCTCAACGGTGTCTGTTGCATTTGGCTGTTTCTGATTCTCCTACAATGGACACACAAGAATGAAACATAAACCTTTTTTACTCTTTAAAACAATAAAAGCCTGGTAGCGATACTGGTTATCAGTTTTGTTTGTTCTGATGAGATTGAATGTTCCTAGCCAGGAATCACTGTCGTTTCATTCGCCGTGACTAATGGAAAAGTAAAAAAAAAAAAAAAGATCCAGTCCTTCTCTGTGAGCACTCACGAGAGACTCCATGTCAACATGGGATCTGTGTGTTGTGACAGTGGAATAGTTGTGAGCACAAACACAGATCCAGTTTTGCTGGGGAGGTAACTGAGGCTGGCTCTGTGTTGACACCTTCAGCTGTCTCCAGGGGGGAATAAAGATCTGACACCCGCAGCGCAGGAGCACAGACCAGCTGGGCCTGCAGCCAGATGAGCCGTCTCTCTGCTCTGCCACACTCTCCTTTCTACTTCTGTCCATTTTAGGATCCATCCGTTCTTCCTTCTTGTCTCCGCCCTCCTCCCCTCTCCCGCTTCACCTAGATCTAGCCTTACTTCTCTCTCCTTCTCCTCCCCCCTTATCACTCCCTTTCTCCCAAGCTTCCCCTGTCTTCTCCTTCCCTCCCTCTCAACTCACTCTTCTCTCCTTTCACTTCCCATCGCCTCCTCTCTCCTTCCCCACTCAACTCAAGAGACCTTCGAGGTCTCTGCCAAGTTTTCTTCTCCCTCTAACATCCCCATCCGAGCAGTCCGTCGCTGTCTTCTCCTGTGTGATGACTTCATTCAGCCCTTCCTGACTCGTGAAACAGTGGTAACCTGACCAGTGAGCAGGAATCCCACTCTCAGAGTGCCAACACTGCTTTTCAAGTACAGAAAGTAGAGAGTGGTACTTTATTAATCCCTAAAGGAGATTACACTCCTGATGGACTGTGTTATGAAGAGTAATTAATCTGGAGATGTCTTATACCTGCGTGCAGAACAAAACAAGTTAAACTAATTAATGGAATAAAAACCTTGAATGTGAGTTTTGTACTGTTTGTTTTCCCAGGGTGTAAAGCAGATACTGAAAATAATCTGGAACACGAACTTGCAAACAATAGCAAATGAATCAAAGGAAGGAGAAATAAATTAGTGACAGATTAGTGACAATTAATCTTCAGCATTGTTAAATGTGTTGCCCTGGGATTAAAAGAGAGTACTGGAGCTGTGTGATGGTTTCATCCAACAACTACTCTCTCGCCATACAAAATTATCCTTCGTAACTTTGCCAGGAAACATTCATGTTCCTATTGAGAAGTTATGCCACCATCCACAGTTGCTTCGAGCAAGTTATGAGGTGCGAATTTCACATTGTGAGACACTATGAGTGGATCAGAATCGTCATGACTCCTAGCTAGCCCGACCAACACCAACCAGAATGTAAGCTCCTTGTCGCCCCAAAGCAGGGAGCATGACTAGATTTACTCAGAGCTTTGACTGAACATTTGGGTTTATGTGCTTTGGTAAATTCAGCAGTGCTTTCTCAGTAATTGGCCCAAACTGAAGGATCTTGTCAGCTGCCAAGACCCCACAACTATAAAAGGTAATTGTTGTTTTAAGAAGTTGCCTTGTTGAAAAACTCTGCACCGCATTTTCTTGGTACCTCATTTCTCTGGTATCCACATCAGCCTGCAGAAGAAAGTCTAGACTGGCAAGTAAGAGACCAACATACAACTGGTGCCCTTGCTGGTGTCATTAATTAGCTCAGTCTTTAGTGTGGTGACCAAAAAAAAACATGCACATGGAAACATCGGATATAACGGCAGAACTCTCCACGTCAACATCGGCCTCTCAGTTCTCTCTCCCTTTCCTGCTCCTTCCGTCTCCACACACTCACAAGGGTTTACGGCCCATATAAAAACGGAATAACTGTAATGGGGGACGTCAAAACCTTATTCGCTGCTTTTACTTTTCTCACAGTAAAGAGAGGAGCGTAACAGCTTTGATGGAGGCTCCAGTGCTTCTTAAGGGCGCGGGGTGGGAAGGCTTTCCTTCAGATGTGAGGGGAAAACGCTGAGGTAGTGGTAAACGATTGCAGACGAGAAGAACGAGAGGGAAAAAAAGAGCAAAATAACGATAACAGACTAACGTGGTTCACAGCCAGATTTTTGTGGTCAGCCAGCAGCATTACAGTAGCGATTCCAAGTTTCAACTCTTTTCCCTGAATGTTTTTCTTACTCTGGTCTTACACACTTTTACCTCCTTCTTCTCTCAGTGGTAGCAAGGTCTGTGTACGTGACTTAATGGAGACAGAGGAGAATTCCCATGCTGCTGATAAGCACGAGCTGGATCCTGCGTTGTTGGGATTAAGGCTGCGTTTGTCTTTTGAGGTGATGATCACATCCTAACCCACCCCTCACCCCAGCATGCAGCTGGACTTTCTAGGAACGGGAGGGTGTTTTCAAAACATCGTTGGCGCAAGAACGCTGACAGACACACGACCAACGACGCCCTCTAGTCATAAACTCACTACCTCATCCACAACGAAAGGAAGATTGGGTCAAATCATTTTAAAACCTTTTGACCTGCACGGCTCTTATGAGATTTAGGATGGAGATTCTTTAGCGTAAGCCTTTTGATGACAGGGAATACAGGCTCTGGGCCAGAGTTTGTGACTGATAGAAAGGCTGGCCTCAGCTGCTCTGGAGCCCACTGAGAGAGTGACCCTCAGAGGTGGAAAACCAAATATAGAAGGCTATTTCTCACCCAGGGGCTGATAGATTACTCTAAAGAGAGCAATGTACAATGTCCAAAGAGGCAACAATAGACCAACAATAGAGGTTTACGAAAACATGATTTCTGGAGTTCATTGGTCTCACAAGGAATATGCTCTCTCTGGTTCGCCGAAAAAAATAATGCTTTTTAATTTCTGTTTTAGAAACCTGTAATATATTAGTTTAAACCTCAATATATATGTTGCACTGTAGATTAGGTATTGTTGTTGTTCACCATGCCTAGTAGCTGAGATGTGGTTTCTTCTGCGCCTAGGATATACAGACTTTACCCTGACTCTGACCACCGCTAAACGAATAAAATGTAAATATAAGTAACTACACAGGATACCTTCCTCTACATGTTCAGGTACAGATCCACAAAACATTTAAAACTGTCATGGATCCACCTGAGGATGTCCAGAGAGTTACAGTTCAGAGGATGTAACGTTTGAAAGGTGTTTTGTGAGGTCATGAACTCCTCGCGAGGGTCGTAAATCACTCTGCGATGCCACATTCCTGAGGCAAACTGTCTCAGAAGAGTCCACTCTGATTACTGCGTATGATATTGCTGGTCATGTAGAGTGAACATAATGTCATAGTCTTTGGTGATTAAAGGTTAGGAGAGGGGTCATATACCGAAAGGTTAGATGTCTACCTCTACCTAGATATGCTTGAAGTCTTACTGTTTAAGACGTACAGTGCTTAGTCACTGCGTGTCACTATCCGCTCTCAGTGAATATAGTCCTGTTTAGAAGGAAAACAGACCACACATGATAGATATGCTTGAAGTTCTTTCTGTGAAAGAGGTTCAGATTTAGCCAAATGGACATCAGACACGACAAGGTTTAGAAGAAATCAAAGAAAACATGAATAACTCTTCACATTTAACACTACAAACAGACCCAGCGAATCAAACTCAGAACACATGGCCGGAGCAGGACCCACATTCACTTTTTTATTGGGTGTGCTCAAGCCTTCGGCGAGAGCACAACCTTTGTTCTCTCACATATATATTATTATTATTATTTTTATTTCTTTTTGCCCCCCTAAAACTCAGTCAATATTTGGCCTACATAGACAACCTAGGTGTCAAAAGTTTCGTCTTGGTAGCGATTGAGTTGCTTCTATTGGGATTTACGTTCCGTTGCATGGTTTAGGCTGAAGTTAAGTTTTTGTGGCGAAAAGTGAAGCTAACGGTGGCTAATTTGCTAGCCACAGTCACTGACGTTACTAACGTCACTACGTCACGAAAACACGCGTGACTACCTTTGGCAGAACATTCGTTTCGTATCTGTTAACTTGGGGGATAGCTAGGCTAACTATAGCTTTACTGCAAGGCAGCTAATTTGCTAGCCACAGTCACTGACGTTACTAACGTCACTACGTCACTAACGTCACGAAAACACGCGTGACTACCTTTGGCAGAACATTCGTTTCGCATCTGTTAAGGGATAGCTAGGCTAACTATAGCTTTACTGCAAGGCAGCTGCAGAAACGCCACAAGCAAAGAGGCCAGGGTGATAACTATTTACTCATTTTACTTTGTGATATGACACACAATTGTGATGTGTAATGTACAGTATAAGCTGATATTATTAAGGAAGTACATCTACTTTCGGAAACAGTAGTCTACTATTTCACTGAAGTATTATCATCATGACATTATAGCCTGTGTTGCCCGGGCAACACATCCTACAGTGGTCTATGATGTATCTGTTTTCAATTGTTAAAATACACATTCCTCACATATACATTTTCGTTGTAGGATTTATTCTGACATTAGTAAACGATTTGTTGGTGAAATTACCATTACCTGTGGTTTCAAACCAGTGTAGCTAACTGCAACGCTGTAGCTTAGGCGAGACACACTACAAAAACATCTACAGTACACAGCTGTTTAGGAAGTAAAACGGCGACAGAACATGTTCGGCACTCTCCTTACTTAAATCAAAAGTCTATCTAACTACTAACCTGAACTTCATTGCCACAGCCTAAACGTTGTCAATCTGTTCATGAAAATAATTAATTTCAGCCTAAACCATACAACGGAACGTTAAATCCAATTCAACCAACGCAATCGCTACCTAGACGAACACAGCAGTAGTCTAGTACTGTACCGTAGTAGTACAATTTACCGGGGCAGCTTCTCCACACAGGGCTATATCGCATTTTGCGTTGTTACTGACAATGGTCGCTACCAGTGAGCTTTTTATGAATGAGCGATTTTCCACTAAATAAATGTCAAGCTTATTTACGTTTTGGGGGGCATATTTTCAGTTAGCAGATGGTACTGTTTGAATCGCGATTCCATCTTCTACTGCCGGGTAACGTCGTAGAATAATCTTCAAAGGGTGTTCTTTATTAATGAATGAATGCAATGAGTAGGCTACATGCCTGAAAATATCAGGAGAAGGGAAAAACTTAAAATGACGTTTAAGTCATAGAGATTAGGTCAATTTTTACACCGGTCTGCCAAATGTATTCGTTTTGATTCAACGATGAGGCTGCCTCTTGCAGGGGAAATGAGAAGACATCTATTTCATTCTACACTTCACTCGTATTTTCAGTTGTAAATGAGCAGCATTTTTCTGTCTGTTTTTTTTAAATCTATTTAATCTTTATAAATAATAACTATGCATTTTCATATAAAATATACAGAAATCAGTTGTAAAAATGTCATTCAAACACGGACCCCTGTGCAACCGACGCAAGCAAGCACACCCTACAATTTCCCCAGAAATTGTACCCTCTCTAGTTTCTACTTAAGTCTTCGTCCTTCTCACCTTCTGGACCAAAAACAGTACAACAGTAGGACCAACAACAAAAAAAAGGAAAAAGAACCCGGGTGCAAATGGAGTCTGAATTAGAAGCCAACAGAATACAGTGATGTTGGTTTTGAAGGAAGTCTATCCTCCTTATAGAGTCTTTTTTTCTCAGCTGTGTTTGGGATCTTTGGAGTTCGGCCCAACCAGATGTTTCCCTGTCAGATGCTGTAACCGATACCCCAGAACGTCGTGTCATTTTTCAAACCGACTCTGATCGCTCCACTCAACACCCACATAATGCTTCATTTCTATAAGTGGAGTCAATATGGATTTGGAGGTAATATTCTCGGAGCCTAATTTAGTGGGTGCAAGGCTGGCATCTTTAAACTCTCGGAAAACGATCTTTCGGAGGCAAAGCTTGCGTGGGAGGATTTGGTTTCCGAGAGGGGAAATGAAAAAAAAAAAAAAAAAGAAGAAAAGATCAATATAATTTTCCATCAAACAACATATAATTAATTCCTGTGCTTTGTTTGGCGAGCAAACAGGAAAACACGTCTTTGGTTTGGGGGAGGGTTTCTCTGGTCTTCTCATATTGCCTTGTGCCTTAGCGTTTTCTTCTCTGCAGTAAATTAGCACTGGGGATACAATGGGTTTGTTCAGAGGGTAATGATTCACTGACCTTGGTAATTAGAGGTGGGAGGATTCACTGTGTTTCACACAAGCAACTGTCCAGCGCTAACCTCCACAGTGATGCATGTGTGAACCACAGCCCAAAACAAAAAAAAGGTTAACAACACAAACAACATTAGGTGCTGTGATATTCTACAGGCACTGCTCTTCATTTGACAACGTTGTTTCGATTTTAAATCTTTTTGGCCCTCGCTGCTACTTTGAAACAACAAAAAATATGAATTCATGGATGCTTCTGCATCGTGAATCTCAGAGTCAAAGCATCCACGCGCGCTATAACAATTGTTGAGGCCAAAAATACCATCAGTCTTCCAGGAAGCCTATTGACCAGCGCTAAATCATACGCTGAAGACGAAACTCTCCAGCAGTTCCGAACTCCATTCCATCCTTCTCTACAGAATATATTTAAAACAAAAAAGATTATGGATTTTTTTTTCCTGGCTAAAGAGTCAGCTTCAAAAATGCCAATAGCAACACAACTATCTCATGAATGTGTTTTTGGACTGGACGGTTCACTGGGTAGTACACTAAAAATAAGTGCCATGGATATCCCTGAAACAACTCCACACAAGTGGATCCTATTTGCTTGTTGATCAGGCAAGGTTTCATTTCCACATTAATACTTGTCATGGCACTGGGAGACAGACAGGCCCCATGGCCACTAAAACATGCCAGAGCCCAGACACAGCTACACGATTGCTTTTCAAATAGGTCAATGTATGTGTCACCATAAATAAAGCGAAACTTTTCTTGATTATTTTCCAGAATGTATCTTTTTTTTTATTCAATAAAGATTCTTGTTCCAGCTTCTTCTCCAACACAAACACTGCAAAGACGTGTTCCGCCAACTCGCTGTTATTTGGGGCGGCGTTTCTCAGTGTTTTTCCTGTTCAGTGTTTTGTTTTAAGGAATGACGGTAGACAAACTGCAGGAAGGCCTGGATGGCATCACATATGTTCCTGTCGTTTTTCGAACTGACCCTCCAGTTCACATACGGATGCTCCAGCTCTTTAAATTTAGCTCCGGGTCCTAATCCCTGGCATTGTTCTGTTAGAGGGGAGCTATGTCAGACATGTCTGTGGATATCGGACGCCCCCGTTCTGAACACGGAGGGAGTCAAGTGCAGTCCAAGTTCGGCTCGCTCCACTGTGTCAACAGCCTGACGTTGAGATGACTCACCACACAACTGGAGTCCTCGGGGGCAGAGTGTTGGGTGTCCTCGGAGTTCAACAATAACCAATCAATGTCAAGAAAACAGATTAGAGCGCAAATTAGAGCAGGCCGTCCACAGAGGGGTTGCGCTTAAGATGTGGTGTAAAGTTCCCTGGCTTGAGGAGAGATCCCAGAATGACTTGCAGAGTGTGTGTAGGCTCTGGAGACTTATTTTTTTACAGTTTCCCAATTTCTTTTGTCTCCATTATAGTGGGGAGAAGTCATTATTCCTGAACTTTCACAGAATTAATCTATCCCTTTATTTTTTTTATTATTATACTCCTACTCATTCACTAAAAGCCTTTGTCTTTGTTGAAAACGTAATGCCTTGCAAAGATTGTGAAACGAGAGGGATATCATATTTTCTCCGGGGTGTGTGAGGAAGTCATCCAGACTTCTGAAGTCACAACGTTGTTCCTATTCATTTGACCCGTCCGAAGTCTCCGAGGGCCTGTTTCTCTCTCTTGGGCTTGTGTGTTTTCCCCTAAGGGTCACGTTACACATGTGGAAGCACATGCTGTCAAACAACCGTGAAGTCCATACAAGCTCGATGGAGGTGTGCTCATGCCAGAGTTTTGTTTGTCCGTCAAAGTGGGTGCGTGGCGGAAGACATTAGCGAGTCCTGTGAAGGGGAGTCGAAGGAGGAAACCTGATCTGGGTCCAGGGGAACCCCACCTGTTTGGGGGTTTGTGTCCAGGGCATCCATAGATTGCTTGATTGGGTTTCCACCCAACCCTGCAGCCCCCCTCCCGCTCCCCCAGACTCAGGCATCGCAGGTGGGTTTCAGAAGGCCGACGTAGCCCCACGCCGGAACGACAGGTGGGCGAGTGTGTGCGTTTCTCTTTACGACGTCTGCCCTCTCTGTCTGTAACGTGTTAGGGATACGCAACATGAGATGTCAGAAACACCAGCTGGAAAGAGAGGAGGGAGGCGGGAACTGTATACCTGTGCTGTTCTGGTCACCATGGACATCAGCCATGCTCAAATTTTACTGCAGATAAATCAATTAAACTGAATTTGTGTTCACAAACAACCAGATCGATTTTAATTTGTTGATCAAGGCCTTGTGTGAATTGATATGAATCACTTAACAACACACACTCAGTTTTTTTTTTTAAACGTTACTACTACAAATGGAGCGGTAGATTTTGAGATACAGAAATCCTGAAAATTACTAGATAAACGTTGTGGTTAAAGAAACACAGCGCAACAATCATTTTTCACACAGTTGGAGTTGACAGTGAGCAACCCCTCCTCTGGTACCTGCTGTCCTGCTGCCATGGCTACCTGCACTACATGTGCCTCTCTTTGGATAAAAAACGTCTGCTAAATGAATAAAATGTAAATGTAATGCAGCCTTGCACTCTCTCTCTCTAAACTGAGGCCCCAGTTTTCCATCTCTATATCAACACACCCTCACACTGGGGTGCTTCCCATCCCACAGAGATGTAACCTTACCCTCCCGGATCTTCATCCACCAGCCTGCATGTTACCCACAGTGCCCCACAGAAGAAGTCCTCATTACTGCTGCACAAGGTCCAACATGTAGTTAGATCAAAGTTAAGCTCGATCTCAAGTGGAATATGTTCCCCTTCCCCCAGCATCTATGTTTAGACTCTCCTTGCTAACTATCTGCCTTTTTCGACTTGATTGGAGATTAGCACCTTTTTGGTCTTGGAACAGAGTGGAGGTAGATTTGGCTGTGAATAAAAATCCAGCTTTTTATTTAGAAGCCACAAATCCCCCGGGTGGCTAACTGGATGTGCACCTTCTATTTCAGGAGAACAGGGCAGGGGGTCTTTTACAGACAGTACGGCTTGTTTTCACTCCTGATCAGGGGCCTATAAATAAAGGTCCTCTACTTGGTGTGTGTGTGTGTCTGTGTGCGTGCGTGTGTAGATGCACATGTGTGTGTTTGTGGAAACATGGCCTTCTAGATTCCCAGTGAACATTGTGGGGAGTGATGCGTGGTTCGTTAGCAGGGGTGTGAGGGTAGTGAGGAGTGGGTGGATGAGGAGGATAGACTGGGAACAGAGACATGTACAGAGACACTGAGACCCAGACCCACGCGCGCCAGACAGCTGGCCTGCTTCAGGATTCTGAAGGTTATGATCACAGGGGTTTGGTGAGGGCTCTGCTGTGCACCCCACTGCTCCATCCCCCCTCCTCCCTCCCACCACATGCCCTCCCCTTCCCCCCTCCCCAGACCCCCAAACAGGTGGACCATGGTTCCAGTTTCACCATTTTCTGTTTTCAAATCAAACTGGCTGCGCTAGACGAGGAGCACGCTCAGTCACAGGAAGCTGCTCCACACCGACGTTGGGCTGGCGGACGGCTCGCTCATCCATCAGTCAACAGGCACTCGCTCACTCTCCCCCTCTCCCTCCCTCTCCAGACTCACCCTCCGGCCCTCTCCCCCTCTCCCTCTCCAGGCTCACTGTCACTCTCCCTCTCTCTCTCTCCCTCTCCAGACTCACTCTCACTCTCCTGCCCTCTCCCTCTCTCTGACTTTTTTGACTTCCCTCCCCCCTTCTTTCTTATCCTCCTCCTCCCACCTCCCACCCTTCCCTTTTGCACCCAGCTGTGGTCTGGAGGCACAGAAACTGATTTTCAGAGTGTTAACCATGATGTTCCCCGGCCGTCGGCAGGATTTCATTTGCAGAGCACAGGGGGGGCAATATCTCGAGTAATACCACGGGTTTAGTGTCACTGATCTCCTCAACGCTCACCTCAGGAGAAAAATTAAAGTGGAGATAAGACGTGTTCCCCTGCTCCCTCCCTGGTCCTCCTGCTTGTGCCTCTGTGCTGACCATCTGTCCCTGCCCTCGGAGGAGCAGGGCAGGGAGCTAACAGCAGGGCTTCTCTCAGCCCTGTGTCCACTCTCCTCTGTCAGCAGAACACGCTACTACGCAGGGAAGCTATTAGGCTTATCGCCTCAGAGCGCTGGAGCCTGTATTTATTCAGGTAATAAGAAGAGTTAAGTGTTATAAGAGTGTATTGTTTCAAATACGGTTGGTTCATTAAAACCTCCTTTTGCTGTGACCACCTGACCACCTTGCAAGTCATTTTTATGTCTGGTTTGATGTTGGCATGATAATTTTTTTTGTTTTATTAAAGAGCTGATTGTGTAAGAACTTTATATACTGTAGGGTGTTAAAGATGAAGTGTAACTGCTCCCTGCTTCACTGTAGAAGAACACATAACAACTAATAAGGGAGAATAAACAGTTTTTTTTGTAAACCTACTTTCAAGCCGAAAATAGCTTGGCTAGTATTTAATGAAAACCTTGTCAACTACCATTTTGATGACATAGCAAATGTCACCCAGTGAAGTTGTGACTTCATAAGAATACTAATTTAATTTAAAAGCTGTTCAACTCAACAGCACACCTTTTATAAAAAGGAAGACATATTACTTGTGATTTCATGTGATGAAACATAAACGAAATGTCAGAATTTATTAATTCTAGAAATTCAATCAAAGTTGTAGAGCCAAGCACCTCTTGCATTCCGCAGAATATTAGAATGAAATTAAACGTGGGCGTTGTGGAAGAGGAGGAGGAAGTGAGCTTGCCACAGTCTTGCAGTGAGGTTGGTGGTCCAGTCAATGACATTGCTTGTCATCGCTCAAGCAGTATGTGTGAGCAGTGCGGTGGGAGCAATTAAAACTGTCGCCTTGTTAACCATGTGCTTGAGCTTAGCACAGTGGAAGTGGAAAATAAAGTAGAGAAGAAAAAAAATTGTCGTCTCATGGCCTTCCAAAGCCACACTGAGACATCGACATGTACACACTGGTATTTAGACACACACCACACACGCATTCACTCAAAATCACATGCACATTCACAAAAACACACACACAAACAAACTCATTGCCTCAAATTATGACTTCCACCTCTGCCTAATTGCACGCCCCCACACTGCCCCCAAGCCAACACACACACACATTTTAAATAATGTCCACGTACTGTCATAACACAGGCCTGCTAGTCTGGATGATTGTAAGGCCAAGTGTGACTAAACCAATCAACTGACTCGCAGATTAAATGGGTCAATTATCAGCATTCTGCACCCTCAAAAACAGAGAAAGAAAAAACTTCTACTAATCTGTCCTCCATCCCGCCTGGCACAAAACAAGCCTGCTGCTCTGACATTTCAGCACTGAGTGAGCACCAATGTGTTTTCAATTGGGAGGAGATATGAGCTCCCATTATGTGACACGCATGGCTCCCTTTGAAACGACGCGCCAGCCAAGCGAGAACATAAACAAATGTTTGCCACCAAGCACGTTCGAGTTCCCCATCCAGAAACCACAGCCTCACATGAGATGCATTACTTGGGAGGCAGAGAACATGCTTTCGGAATTAAAATATTACGAGGACTTTCAAACAAGATCAATTCCTTAATTGGCTCTATTCATAACGTGTATATACTCTTTTTTCGGGGGGGGGGGGGGGGGGTTCGTGGCGGCCCATTGGTGAAGCATGGAGGAGGAGCAGTTAGGAAAGGGAGCAGAGCTTGTAGAGATGGTGTGGTGGAAGGCTGTGTGGCAGGGAACCACACTGGGAGAACAGAGAGATCGTGTCGACACACGGAGCAAAACAAACAGCTTGACTTCTGAGGCTGGGCAGACCAGGGCGACCGGGCTCACTGGCTCTCTGCTTCCATACGAGATGCGCCTTTCAAGACCTTTACTCTTGTTTTTACTGTTTCTCTTTTTTTTATCTCCCCTTTTTGGTGTGTATGTGTTTTATTAATCCCTAGAGAAAGTGAAAAAGTGGGAGAGAGAGACAGAGAGAGAGAGAGAGAGAGAGAGAGAGACAGAGAGAGAGAGAGAGAGAGAGAGAGAGACAGAGAGAGAGACAGAGAGCAAAAGAGAGAGAGAAGGTAGAGGGGGGCACTTTTTTTGGAAGGACTTTTCATTTTGTAAATCATCTGTTAAATCAAACAAACATGAGGAAACCCTCTTTCCCTCCCTCCCTCCCCCCCTCCCTCCCTCCCTCCCTCCCTCCCTCCCTCCCTCCCTCCCTCCCTCCCTCCCTCCCTCCCTCCCTCCCTCCCTCCCTCCCTCCCTCCCTCCCTCCCTCCCTCCCTCTCTCCCTCCCTCCCTCCCTCCCTCCCTCTCTCTCTCTCTCTCTCTCTCTCTCTCTCTCTCTCTCTCTCTCTCTCTGTCTCTCTCTCACACACACACACACACACACACACAAAGACCCCCAGCATTCCCAAAGCAGCCAACTTCCACAGCTAAAGACCCTAAAATAACTCCAGAATTGACACCACACTGTGTGAAAAGTCCTCAGTTTAACCGTCTGTCTGAGACAACACAGACACTAACGGCTCCAGAGCTGCTCTCGTTCCTACTTTTGAAACTGTGCCACAAGGAAACCCAATCTATTGTTTGAAGTGAACAGATTGCCTTCTCCCGAATGTCAAATACTTTGAGTAAACAGTCTGGTGTTTTGTTTAACCTTTCCTAGGTGTGACTTAATCAAGACGAAAACTCAAGGTGCCTGCTTTCCTCACCAGGGGAGGGGGAGAGGGGGGAAGGTGGGGGGGGGAATGAAAACCACATGCATAAATATGGCTTTACGCACAGCATGACTGTGTGCGCAAGAGAAAACAGTAATCACATTGGTTTCCTGTGACAAACAATAACATTTGTTTTAAAGCAGCAGCATTCTTCACAGGGTAGTTGGTAGCTCCCATGCTAATCCGTCCCAGGCTGGGCCGGAGACACAGGGAGGTAGCCAGCCTCGTACCTTCAGGCCCTGAGCCAGGACCAGCCACAGGTCAGACTGGGATCAAAAATGCTTGATTCATGTGGCTGCTTTACAAATAGCTCATCACAAAGCTTACCATGCTCGCAGAGTCCACGATTTTTACTACGTTGTGTACGATATTAATAGACTAAAATTTGATTATCAGAGAGAAAGTTAAGATAAAAACTAGCATTTGAGAGATGAGGTGGTGGTGGAGATTATAATGTTCTTGTTATTCCAAAACACACTACATAAATCATACACTATATATACTATATATATAGTATTTTTTATATGAATTATGATTGTTGCAAATATTAGTTTTTTCAACTTCACATCAACTAAAACGCTTTATGCCCTCATCATCAGCCTCCATCTGAAGATCTTTTCAAGAAACTTTTCCTTCTGTGTTCGTGATGAATGGTGCCGTTTGTCCCCCACGTGGCTGAGCTCAGCGCTGATCAAGCAGCCGTCGCTGGGAGCGCTGGAGTCTCCGGGGCGTCCTGCCGTGATGGATCACCCTGCTCCTCACCCTCAGGAGCCGCGCTCCACTCACCCCAAACTTCAGCATTGCTGACCTCGGGGGCTCCCTCCCGTTGAGGTGATTGTACTCTGACAAATTTCTCCTCCTCCTCCTCCTCCCCCTCCCTCCTCCTTCTCACGCTCCCCTTTCTCTCCTCCTCTCCCTACTCATCCTCTTCTTCTCCCTCCCTCCCTCCCTCCCTCCCTCCCTCCCTCCCCCCCTCCTCCCCTCCTCCTCCAGGCCGCGTGAGGCGACGGGGTCGTTCTCATCTGCCTCCCGTTACCGTCCCAGATTGAGAGGGTACACGGTGGATGTGTTAATAGACGAAAATGCAGCGCAGGGACATTGAGTGCTTGACTGTTAAAGAGCAACTCCCCCCCATGGCCCTTAAACTGCTGGGCAGTCAGCACAGCGAGCTTAACCCTCCTCCTCTGCTGCTAGTCACGTTACTGCTGCCCTTCACACGCTGCCTGCCGCTGTCAGACACTCTACCTACGCACCACAAAGAAATCATGCCACAACACTCTGAATCGCCGTAGCTTAGCTATGAAAACGTATATTACATGGAAATTAATACATATATAATATATAATAATACAACAACAACCGACCCTATCCCCTCTCCCCTCCCCACGGTCAGAAATCCTGCCGCTCCACAATCTAATACTGGACGGCCAGAAACAAAACAGTCGACCAAGTTTATCAACAGAAGCATTTTAAGCAGTAGACCCAGCCCTCTAAACCCCTGTGTCTTTGTCCCGGAATTAAGACACGTTTCCTTTTGATGTCCCCTACAGTCCCTCTAAAACCTCCAAAAGTCTCCAGATTAGATCAGATTAGTAACGGGACACATGCGGAGGAGGGTTACCTTGCGTCGGCGCTCTGTGCGAGGGCTCGGTGCGAGAGACAGAAGGCCGGGTGGTTTGATACGGGTGCAAGGCATGATGGGTGCCAGTGAAATCCCATAGAGGATCATGCATGACAGCAGAGCTTAAATATAGAATAGCAGGCAGCAAAACCTGTTCTTTTAGACGTACTGCTATGGAAAAGTGAGACCTCTCGGTGCCTATTAAGCGGTGCTGGGGTTCATAATAAAATCTATTTTTGAAGTGAATATTTAAATGAGTGATGGTGAATGTGAAATGTAATGATTGTGGTCATTATCGAAGGACTGTGTGTCGTGTATCTGAACTTGAAGAGGGAGTTGGGCTGGTGGAGATTACCACAACACCAGCAGCTCCTAGAAACAAGCCCTTCAATCATTATTCATTTAGCCTTGGCCGGAGGGACCTAACACATATGAGAATGACCTGGTCATCTCGCAGGGAAATTGATTTCTGATCAGTTATGTATGGACTCATTCATGTATTAATGAAATTTCATCGGTCTAAATCACAGCCCTTTATTGGTTCGTATCCCAGCTGCAGGTCAACCCCCCCCCCCCCTTCTTCCTACGTCCTTGTGTCGTCCAGTAAGACCAGGCCCCCCTGTGGTAAAAACCACAGATACTTCCCATAGTCTTACGCAACCCGCCCCAGCATAAATCATGAGGTTCCTCAGTGAGCTGTCCTGTCTAACCAAAGAAAGATGTGCACCATTAAACCTGCCAAGCTGCTCTTTGATGCTGAGAAGTAAATGTCTTCTGGATGGAGAGCGATACCTCCTTGTGCACTGAGGGAGTTGGGGACCAATCGAACTCCAGTGTGTCTAGTTTACGGACGGTTTACACAAGTCCAAATGCATGACGGTTACAACGTGATGCCAGTCTGATATCTTCCAAATTTCCTTGTATGAATAAGAGAGTCTGTATGGAAAAAAAGGGCAGGGATTAGCAATGTCCCGGGGTCTAAAACGAATTAGCCAGAAGAGAGAACAGCGCTATGAAATGTCATCCTCTCACAGACTGGAAATGTTAAAAGTGTGAATATGAAAAAAACAAGTGTGTGGTTCTTCGCATAGTTTCTTTTGAATAAAAACTCTGCCTGACTCAACACTCTGTTGTGTGTAAATCTCTGCTGTGTTGTGGGCTGTGACCCATCGCCAGTGCTTCACTCTTGCACCAAGGAACACACACAGTTTTTATGTTGTTTATGCTCTTTATGTCTCAACGATGCAGAACATGTGTCCCTCATTTCACGTTTCATAACGTTTGATACGATGTTCACGTTTCAATACTCAACTTAGTTTTCCACGGGATTTAGAAAACACGGCAGATAGTGAAAATTGAGTGCTGAGTCAAGAGGAGATGGTAGTATAATCATTAGCTTTTAGCTAAAAATGCAAGACATAATCCCATTGTAAATCTGAAACTCAAACTAAAAGGTCTTTAATGCTATGGATCTAACCCAACGCTGACTGAGTGAGAGATTCTGTTTCACTGAGGCGTGAGTTACTCCCTTACTATTTTTATAGACACTGAATACAAACCCTACTGGGAAACTTTTTAAATCTTTTTTTTTTCCTCGTAAGGAAAGTTGTGTGCACTCTCCTACTAGATGTCTCACGCATGGGGTTCCACTGAGAGAAATTAACTGTCCAGAACATGGATACCAGAATCTGCTGTTGTAGATGTTGGGGCCCAGATTCCATGTTCCAGGCAATGATACCGATGTCTGTACCGCAGTAGTTGCCACGTTCATACACATAAACCCTTCTAGTGTCAGATAGATAAAAATAGCATGGCAGTTTAAGTACATATATGATTTATGTACATAATATATGATTGAGGCAAACTGTATTTACTGATTGTATTACTCAGTGTTAGGGTTAGGACTGATACATATTTGTTTAAATAGATAGCATGGATAAGCACTTTGCATTGAAAGCAGTTCGTGCCATGTCATATTAGCGCTCAGCAATATGTATTTCAATCACAGAGAAGATGACATGAAGTTGGATGTTGTCATTTCCTGTGTCCGTGTCTAGACCACGCTGTGTGGGGGGTATTTCCTTGCAGCCACATCGCACATGCTTCTGGGCGATGATAGGCCAGAAACTAGGTTATCCATCACCGGCCAAACTAAGTCCATTGGATCCAGGCCAATACCACACTGTTTTACAGGGTAAGGGAGAAGCTGGAAGAGATTCATGAAAAACGCATGGACTCACGAGAGGCAGACAATCCACACATACTACGTTTCAGAGAAGACCAATTATGAAAATACCACCTCTAAAGTCGAACATGTCTTGGAAGCGAGACGGGACGGTACATACGGCACTGTAGAAAAGCGCTCTACTGCGCTGACTTCAACAGTTCTGTCGAACAGCGCTCCGAAAAAAACGAAACCTGGAGCGGAATTTTTTTCCGCTGCAGCATGAGAGAAAAAAATACATATTCCCCCACCACGAGGCCAGAAGTAGTTTCTCATATTGTAAATTAGGGAGAAGACTGTGGGTTTTAAAAGCAAACCATTATGATAGTTAAGATGAAGCCACTTAAAAGACCAGCTGCAGGATTGACGTGCATAATAGTGTTTAATTTGTCTAATCTTAGCTGGAGAGCTGGGTGGCTACCATGGGGATGCCAGTTAGCTTCCTGGTGGGGGTGCCTAGCTGGGCTTGCTACGTTGCTCACACTTCAGAGATTTGGTTTTACCGCTACGTAGTGCAAATGCCATAAACGGTCGACTCGCTGTGTTGTTGTTTTTTGCGTGTGCCAGTTCCCTTTCATTTGAATTCCGTCTGCTGCTCACTCGCTGGAGTACGGACAGGGAGAAGGCCGCTGGAAAAGTTTGCAGCGCGCAGTTAGAAACTACGCTGTTTGGCACGAGTCTAAAGGAGCTGATGGAAGAGATGATTTTCTGTTTCTTTTTCAAGGCAACTGTAATTATCTCCGGCTCCATAAAATCTCTATAAATAAATAATAATAATATGTATGTATCATCGTACAACATAGAAGATGATGATAAGTGTAAGTTGTCAATAAAATTGTCAGGTTTTTGTAGTGGCTTTTCATGGGAAAAGTCCCTTTGGATGTGGTTATTTATTTAAAGTAATGTGCACACTACAGTGCATCATACAGACTGTGGTCAGGACCATTTCATTATTTCCCATTTTCTCAAATGAATGTACTGTTGGAATATAGTGTCACTTAACTGGCCAACACCAGTTTGGCCAAAGAACACTTACTGCAGATTTTATTAGTTAGATTTTAACTTGTTTTTTAAGTTATAAACTTGACACTTTTATTTTGCTGTAAAGGATCTAGCATTTAAAAGGTTCTGTAGTGCACAGGAATCTGACAAGTTCTGCTGTACGAGCAATGCCCTCTCTCCCCTACATGTAGACGTGTGTGCATGTCACTAGCGTGTTTGTACAGTGTACATTATCATTATGACCACAAGTCATATGGCTCTGTCCTTCCAAGATATGTGGTTCTGGGATTCTAATTACAAGTAACTCACATTTCTACAAAGACCAAAATAGAAAATGTAGGCCTAAAATATTAAAGTGAAAATGTTTAGTTTAGGTTTCAGAGTGAATGTGATGTATAAGAACTACAGAAGCACTTCTACCTCCTACTACTTTAGTTTCACACCCAGCAGAAGAGGAGACTGAGCCCATGGAACATACTCTCTTCAGATCTCTATCAGATCTCACTTTGATTATTTCATCACCCTTCGTCACAACACCCCCCCCCCACACACACACACACACACACACATCCTAACGCTCACCGCCCCCTCCCCCATACACACACAATGCACACACACACCCCAACGCCCCCTTCCCCCCACACACACACACCCTAACACCCACCGTCCCTTCCCCATACACACACACACACACCTCAATGCCTCGCTCTCTTCAACACAGGCATTCATTGACCTTCCAGGCGCTCATTGTCCCAAAGTGAGGTTTGATTACGAGCCTAAGCTCTGCTGAGGCTCGCCCCGGCGGCCACAGCTGATCTTTTATACTAATTTTGGATTAATGTGGGGCTGCAACACTGCGTAAACACAGCCACTGAGAAGTGCCCTGCCACAAAGAGCTAAACATTAATCCTCCTTAATGCTGTGAGTCAACCTTCAGTCCTTATCAGAATTTGCCTTAATCTCTGCCCATGCTGTACAAAAGTCTGCTGCTCTGTGTTGGAGATGTGGGCTAAGACCCGAACAGACCAGCTTCACGTAGGAGAGCAGAGGAGCAGGACAGGTGGTTAGAGAGACGAGAAGGTTGCTTACCTGTGAGGCTGGGCTGGCTGTTTCACAGGCCTCAGGCGAGCAAAGACAGGCAAAGGCTGGACATCACAACGTGAAGTTTTTTATCTTAGTCTTGTTTCTGCCTGCAGTTTATAATCACACATATTTGATTATATATGATTTTCCGAAGATTGTATCTCAGATTATTGCTTTGAATCTCAGATTGTTGCTTTGAATCTCAGATTATTGCTTTCCAATTAACCGTCCTGTCATCGGAATAGTTTCCTCTTTGTCTTTGCGATCTCAAATGTTACAAAAGACTGTTTGCAATAACCTTTCTAGTCTCTTCCTCGACTTTCCTTCTGAGCTCTGTAAGAATGCATCTATGTGTGGGGTTTCCTCTTCTGTGGCAGGCAGTCACTGACTTGTAGGGAACCATTTGCTCTTGCCTGTAATTTTCTCTAAACGATTAAGCTGTTGTGGAGGGCAACAAGCTGAGGGATGTGTTATTTCACTCAAGCTTCAAGCTTTCACTGGTCTCGCATAATTCTGACTATTGATACTTGGAGACATCACATGTGCCTTATTGAAACTTTAATGTAAACATAATATAGCAATGCACGGTAAGAGGAAAAAACAAGGATGCGTGAACAGCCATCGATTCAACATGCTCAGTACAGTTCAGCTCTCCTGGTTTCATGATTTATTTTCACTCATAATAATATACACGTTTGGACTTTTATTCATATTTTTTTTATAACTTTAAAGATTTATGTCAGAGTGTGTGAGATTTCAAATGTCCTTGCATTTTTATCATATAGAATTAGGATGCTCTTATGTAAGTGTAAATGTGTCAAAATTATTTATATTCACTATTTTTCCCTCCTGTAGAAGCAATCCAAACAGCGACTAAACTGTTTGAGGATTTTTTTTGTTTTGGAGTGTAATTCTTGCAATGTGTGAACTGAGAGGATTTTTCTCTTTTTGTATAGGCCTATTATTAACCCCGTGATGTGGTAGATTATGTGATTTAGAAAGGGAAAATATTGTTATGAGACGTATAATCTGTGACCAGTTCTTGTACACATGAACTGGGGCGAACCACTCATCTTCTATCGAATCTCAATCACCGCTCCCGTTTCAAACACACGGGTTCTACAAAGGAAAACACCGGCTCATTTCAAAAGGGAGGCGGGATTTCCGCCTCGGCAGAATGACTGCTGAAACCCTTTGGGTGAAAGAGCGCTACAGCGAGGCACCAAAGGGAGTGAACCGGCTAATCTCACTGTAACCCAATCCCACAAACACCGCCGCTAATACGACATGGACCTTGGAGAGCCTGTGTGTCGGCTGGACCCTGTGCATGTTAAGCTGGCAAAAGTAAACAGGCTCGGCCTTGAAAAAAAGCTGGCCGCGTAATTATAACGTTTTTAAGTAAACGCCAAGGCAGACAGTAAGCTCTTATAAAACAGTGAAGCACGGACTGAAAGAGGCTGGGAATGCCACGCTCATGCCGACATTCTGAGGCCTTAACGGACCACTGTTTAAAATGACTTTCGCTTTCACACGCCATGGATCAGGTATCACACCACCCATTTTAAAACAGTCTCTGTAGGTCCAGTCTCTGCCCTTATAAACAAAACTCTGTTTCTGAGATTGGGAGGAAGTGATTTTAATTGAACGGTTTTGCATTGGGCATCAAGGACTTGCCTTTAAAATCCATCTTTCTGAGGGCTAGATTTTCTCCCACATCGACTGCCTCATTCGACTTCCTTGTAATTATAGATAGAGTTTGAAGAAATCGATATGGTTTGAGGAGTTTCCCCGTATTTTTTTGTGTATGTGTCAGTATTCTTAATGGACGCCTTGAGCTGCCTTCGCCTTTTCCCATTTCTCCGAAAGCTAAGAGCCGCTGCATGTTATTCCCCAACCTTTATGAGCTGTGAACTGACCACAAACGTAAGCTACCGTCCTTAGTTCGGCACTTCTTCTCTTCTTCCTTCTCTCTGGCGCTCAAGCCTTCGAGAAAGGAAAGAATGAAAGAAGAAAAAAACAGCTACGACTTTAAAAAGGAGCAATCCTTTAATGCGATCCTACCTTATCTAAAACACCTACATATCTGGCTCCAGTCTTCGGCCTTTGAAAGGATATTTTAGGCCTGGGATGGAAGAGGTAAAGCTCCCTTCACAGGCTGG
Organism: Osmerus eperlanus; assembly: GCF_963692335.1. Taxonomy (NCBI): domain Eukaryota; kingdom Metazoa; phylum Chordata; class Actinopteri; order Osmeriformes; family Osmeridae; genus Osmerus; species Osmerus eperlanus. Next base: position 16,593,364 of record NC_085030.1, read on the forward strand.
GCGAGGGATGAGTTATAGGCAGCCGGGAGCGGGGGGATCTCGGGGCCCGGCCACAGGCTTGAGCCCACAGCTTCTACAACACAGCAGGGCAAGAGCAGACTCACTCCTTAGCCTCCATAATTTGATGAAATATAGCGAGCCAAAGAGAAAAGAGTTGGGATGTTGGCGCTGTAAGTTTGAGAATCTTTCTTGTAGAAATTTAGCTTTGGTTCGTTCTTTGTTCATCTGGAGTTTCTCTCAGAAATTAGCAGAGGCTTACAGTGTTATGTGCATCGTCGACTGTACATTAACAATGAACATAAAAGTTGTCAAATATTGTAATTGTCATGTAACATTTCTGCACAAAGTTGATTAAATTGGGAGACATTTTTTAAGACACTGAGTGTTCTGTTGGTAGCGAAAAGGAGTATTCAATTCTGAATTATTTTAGACCAGGAAAACATATTGGAAAACAATATGTTTTCCAATATGTTGGAATATAAGTATGTATATAATATTTATATAAGATTTTTGTTTTCAAAAACAAGTGCCTTTGTTTACAATCAGCAGTATCAGCAAAACTTTGTGTGCTTATAGATTTTTTTTTAAAGACCTTTAACATTTGTTAAAAGGTAACAATTGATGTTCTTCACTGGCACCTCTGTGAAAGGTAAATGAAAAAAATATATTGATGCATTTTCTTCCTGTGTGCATGTGTTTGAGACACTTTACACAACTGCTGGCACTGTCCCATTGCTTTACCAAAACTGTTGTATTCCTGATCGGAAGAACAAGCATGTTCTGTGTTCTCCTGCCCCTTCTCTTAACACTCTCTATTTTAGCCTGACATTAACAGGCTGTACCAACGCGGACCGATAAATCATCCCGCAAGAGGATAAAGTTCAAATAGATAAAATCAAACAGATGTCGGTGGGAGGGTGAGTCTTCATGACCAATAAAAGTGCTCTCATGAAAGAGTTGAATCATTTGTTTTAAATGATTACGCCACTAACAGAAAGGGGAGGTGGCGACCTGTTTGTGGAGGAATCAGATCTGTTTATTTGAAAACCGGGGCAAGTTGCCGAAGCTCAAAGGAACCATGGGAAAGTGTGACGAGAGTGACAGCTGACAGGCAAGACTTGCTGGGAAGGTGCTTTGACTGACAAGTGTCACCTCACGTGACCTTTGAACTTTGCCTTACGTTTGCGTGGAAGAGCAAACAGTGTGTTATGTCTGAATCCTCTGTGAGACCGCATAGCACAAACAGACACTGCTCCCAAAAGACCTGAAGAGAACGGAATATGACTTCAATTATTGAGGTTTGCGTATCCACATTAAAATGCTGTTCTTGAGAAGTGTCAATCATTATGGGCTGTAGCATGTTTACAGTTTTACAAATTCTATCTCTGTGTGTCTTCAATGAAATTTTGGATAAGATCAAATATAAACAACGTTTTTTAAACTGTTAAATTGAACAAATGTTTACATTTGGCACACATGGGACCTTTTTATTCAATTTTAGACTGTTGAAAGATAATGGCATTCAGGGTCGTATTTTCAGTCAAAGTTCACGCCGGGGCTAAATATTTGTCTTATCCGTCAGATCTTGTCTGCTCTGATCAGTAAAGTTAAGGTCTGGGCATCTAAAGCATACTTTTGATGAGTCTCCCTCCGACGCTATGATTGATAGTTTCAGGACAGGACATAAATGTGGCAGATTTTGACGAAATCATTCCTAACAAGAGATTTTCAACTGTCGTAGTAATTCAAGAATTCCCTGTAAGCATAAGTCATCTGTGAGAATGTTGTGTCTTTGTTAGGGCCCAAAAATAAACAGACATTTCAAAGGGTCTGTGACATAGGAAGTAAAAGGTCAGTCATGAGGGGAAAATAAACCAACATTCAGGAGCAAGCACACACTGCCTGACTACACCTCCATTGGAAATAGCTTGTGTGTCTGATGAACATAAAATTATATTTTTATCAACCTTGTCTTTTCATTCTTATTGAAAACACTTTTTTTCGACCACAAATTGCCATGATGAAGACTTAAATGCAGGACAACAAAATGCTTGTTTTTCCTCCTCTCACTCTCACTCTTGATCTTGTTAGTCAGTCACAAAGGCATGTAAATATATTGGTACAAATGATGGTTTACGATATTATGATGAAGAGGGAAGTTAGTCTAGCTAAAAATATTTTTAAAGACAATAGTAATGTATTACTCAAATCAAACCAGCCAAAATAATAATAATAATAATTAAAACCTTTTTGTGATTTTAATAAAACGAACTGTAAGATTTGAAAGTTTGTACAAATTTATATATTTATAAACTTTTTACAGCTTACTTCAATTTCTTCCTTGTAGGTTTTTTCAATGCACTGGTCTAGGGCATTGAAAACATTGCAGAGGTGGCGTCAACATATAGTTGGTGGCGCTCCATTGAGCTTTTTCTTTTCATTCTTTCTGGAATCAGAAAGTGTTGTGAAGTCAGTGGAACTTGAGAAACCTTAACTATCTTACTGCTATTACTGCTTGTATCTCTATATACCATCAATATATTTTTTCTTACATGATCAAATGAAACAAACAATAAAAAAAAATAAAAAAAATTAAAAAAAACCCATGCTCCAGCATACTGACTGATAGTTCAGCCCCAGATTGCTTTGAATAGAGGATGCTATACCGCCAGACACAGACAGATTAAGAAGGCAGAGGAACTACCTTTACAGGCCTTTTTGATTTTTGTGAGGTGGGTTGACCGGTGTTGCAACACAGGGGATCTCTCCCCAGGAAACAGGAACTGGATCTCCCCAGGAAACAGGAACTGGATCTCCCCAGGAAACAGGAACTGGATCTCCCCAGGAAACAGGAACTGGATCTCCCCAGGAAACAGGAACTGGATCTCCCCAGGAAACAGGAACTGGAGCTGCAGATCCTTGTAACTGTAACTCTGGTTCAGAAAGGAGCCTTCTTTGGGAGTGGTTGGTCATCACCTGGTAACCTGTGGTGCGGTTATTCAATTAACACCCCATTGGCAGAGCAGAAAGCAAACTGTCTTACAATATTGTGTTTGTGACACAGTTTTTTATTTTGAATTTAAAGTCTTCTTAGATGTCATGCATCTTTTCTAAAAATGGAAATACGATAACATAGTGCAAGTTTTAATAAAAGTCTGGGTAGGGCTATGCAACACAATAAATCCATATCTGTATTGAGCTTTTATAATTGCGGAACAGTAGTGCAATACAGTTATGCACATACGACAATAAGACACACTGAGACCATAAATCCGTTTCATAACCTAAACCTACGGAGGCGTTATTATATATGTGGAGCGCAACCTCTGCAGGCGAGCTGCAGTCTGAGGTCACGACCCCCCGGTGGCTCCTGATCACCGCTGGTGTCACGAGACGGCCGTGAAGACACAGAAGTGGGTGGAGATGAATTGATATTTCACGGTGACATTCAGCAGTCACGGGTGACATTCCTCCTGAAACACATGAACAGGAAACGTCGACCTTCATCTTGGCCGGAGACTCTTGCGTTCGAGTGATGAACAGGGGCCCTCTCCTGTCTCCTGCTACGGGCTCCCCGGTTAATGACGGTTCAGATCGAAGACGGCTTCAGTTTTTGGTTGACGTTTCAGTAACTTCCGGTGTATCTCCGAAGAGTATCTCTTCGGAGCAGGACCCCTGGGAGGGGGGGGACGCTGTATTTAGACGGCAAATGTTTAATGAGCGAGCAGCCTGTCGCTGGTTGCACAGCGCCGATGGAATGATGACACAGCACTCAGAGGTGTTCCCATGTGTTTTGCAACAGTCGAAGACTGATATTGTGGAAAACAACTGGAAGCCTTCAGATAACCCAAATGTTGATTTTTCAGCTAATCATTTATTGGCATGCTTTTGCCCGTCACTCTGCACTGTGCAAAATGTTCAGGATACACAACCCTGCATGGTGTACATGATATAGCAATATGTTCATGAATATAGTTCCTCTTACACAAGCTATTTTTTTTTTTTTTTTTTACTGATATCTATCTATACTCTAACTGGCTTATGTGCGGTTCCATTCCGTCATGTCTACCTCCCTTTTAGCGCTGTGGGTTAAAGCCCTATCCGCCTTCTAAAACAGACTGTGCCCATGCAGGCTTATGACCCGTACCGTAGCAGTGTGAGCAGGGAACCGGAGATCTGAGACGACGTGGGCAGCGTGGTCCGTAAAGCGTCTTTGTTGCCTGAGAGATTTGCAAGAGAGATGAATTGAGACCTTCGAGGGATCGACAGTGACTCTGCTCCACTTCTATTAAAGGATTTAGTCCCCGAAGAATGTTGAGGGTATCTGTATTATTATGTACAAAGCTGGAGTGAGCTGTTGTATGTGTAGTAAGTGTTGTGAACAAGTGCAGGGTCTGATGCTGATGTGTAGCCTATGCAAAGATGACCACACAATATACGTCACTATCTGAAAGAGAAGTGCGTTTGTTTTATCTGTAAGTCACTGTGTAAGTAAATATTTAAGATGTCTTACCTGAGTGACAGGTACAGACACACAGACATCAGTCCAGCTTTTACTGCTTCTAGTTTGTGATTGATAGTCTCATTTAAAAATCAGACACCCGTCCTTATGATTGGAAAATACTTTGACCCTTGCCCTCGTGACCTCGGCCAATTGGCTCCATTCTCTGTTTTCTCAGTCCCTGGTTCAGTACAATACACCAGGCAACCAATTTAGTTTCTATTAGATAGTTTACCAGATTTCTGCAGACGCTATCGACCCCTCGTCCTTATATATTTGAGCTTCGTCAGACAGCCTGTGACTTTGAACAGGCTCCTCACAGATAGCCTTCCATTGAAGTTCCATCACAAGACTGCACGCCAAATCTTAAATAAGAAAAATATGAGGTTATCTTGGTGCTGATATCTAATTATATATTTAACTCACTGAGGACATTACAGTGTCATGAAGCATCTCTACAGGTAAACGGATCCCTGTTGGCAAAATAAACACGATGTGGGATGATGCTCAGTTTACGGCAGAACTTTCTCTGAAGTGTTCATTGCGTATCGAATTAGTTTATTTCTTTTGGAGAGTTAGCTGCCCTCTCGACGTTCCCCATGGGCTCTGCTGATGACCACATGGTGTGTGCTGTTCTAGTTGTTGGTTTATAAGGCCATCTCCTCTTATTGCAAAGCATATTAATACACAGAGGGAATAGTGTCAAACAAGTTCGTTCTGGAAGCAGAAGATAGCTTAGTACTGTAGTTAGCATTAGTTAGCCCGAGTTAACCTGACAGTAAAAACAAAAACTAAAAATGATCTGTACAACTGCAAGTATGTTTGCTAATTACCCAAAATATATATATTTTTTATTTGTAATGGTGTCTGTTCAAATAGGTAATAGATGTGCTCATGTGATGTAATGGTTCTTGTATTTGATTGGCCAGCAGTTCTCTCAGAGTCAGGAAATATTTGTGCCACTGTGTCCATGAGTCCTGGCCTACAGTACCAGTGTGAGTCCTGGCCTACAGTACCAGTGTGGGTCCTGGCCTACAGTACCAGTATGGGTCCTGCCCTACAGTACCAGTGTGGGTCCTGGCCTACAGTACCAGTGTGGCTTGGCAAGCACAAGACATACGTTTATTATAGTATTTTATCAAATGTTCTGGAGCAGCAAAATCTGCAGATTGTGAGAAGTATAAGGAATGATGAATCAGGCGAACATTAATTCATTATGTGTTCAAATGCAAATCAATTGTTTAACTGATTTAATGTGTTTTGTGTGTTCTTCCTTGGCATTTTAATGAGTGATGGATTTCACGTATGTAGTAAAACATATTTTATATAAAGCCTGCATGTGTGAAATTGAATTCAATCTTAAAAAATGTAGGCCTGAAACTAAATGTGTTTTTAAACAAAGAGAGAGAAAACAAGGATTTTCATCTCAATCTGTACTTTTTGTTTGTGTGAGTGAGTGAACACACATTCTAATGATTTATCCAACCTTGTTAAATTAGCATTTTGGAGCTTCTGTGTACCATAAAGTTCATGCTACTGTCAGAGAACCTTCTCCTCAACCCCTGTTGCACAATCAGACTTATTATGACTACAACGGTGGCCTCACCTTCTCATTTTAATCATTCACGTAGATATTAAACTGCACCAGCGCCCGGCGGCTATATAGCATGGGGGATTTACCCAGGGATTTGCATCCCCCTGTACACTAGTTCAAATATCTGTGTCCTCGCAGATCAAATTATCATAACCATGATCTGGCCGAACTCCACCATGAAAATATGCTGTAGGGGGGTGTAAAATAAAAAAGGCTGTAAGCGATTCCATGTCCTAGAAATATGAAAAATGGCATTCACATGGACCGGTCGTCTGTTATCCTCGTACCCAAGGCAACGCAGAGAAGCTGTGTGGCGGTGAGTAGTCTGTGTTTGATGACATATTAGAGAGATCTTATGCCAGAGGAAAATGAGATCGCCGTAGAGATGGCATTATGACAGGTATTATCATATCGGCTTTACGTCCTTGTACCATACGTTGGCGGATGCTGTGTTACGTGTACAGACGCACCTGGTCCTGCTGTCAGGAAGAGGCAGTTTTGATAATAAAATTCCTAATATGCCGAATCATGTGAATATATGTTATAAAGCACTCCTGTTTGACAGTCATTTAAATAGGATTTGCTCTGAAGGAACAGTTACTTCTAACATCATTATACACAATCAAATAAGTTTGCTATGAATTTCTCTTGAAACAGTTGTAAAC